>NC_089793.1:57692129-57712129 GCF_040412425.1 Macrobrachium rosenbergii
GATCCTATAACAATCCCGCCTGACTTTTCAACAAGGGCAGCAGCTTCTTTCACAACATCGAATTGGTACTTCGAAGTCAGATTATGAACAGGTGTGACTGGAACCATAACACTAGGTCCACCATGCAAGCATTTCAGCATCACACATAACATTGACGTTGACTTCATCAACTATCAAAAGAGCGTTTTTTTGCTGATCATTTTTAACTTTTTGAAGTGTTTTCTTTAAGACTTAATCAATGTTTACAGAAGACAAAACAAACTGTAACTTTTGCTTGCTTGGAAGCACTAGGAAATCTCGCAGTTGTTCATAGTTACAGTTAGGAAATGACTCGATAGCAAAGCAGTAATGAGCTACAGAGAAGGTTTTGTGAGTCAAGAGTTGTAATTGTCGAGTAATAAATTTCAATTTTTTTGCCTTTTTGGTATCATCCAATTCTGAATTTTGAGCTTGGAGAATCAACACCACTTTATTAACAACCTCATCCACCTGAAGATTATAATTGTAGGCTATATGTACAGCTTCAAAGAATTGTGAGTAGCAGTTCAGGCCATTGTTTGAATTTGATATTTTTCCCAGTGGAACACGTATGCCATTCTTAAAAGCAGACAAAGTTAATGGAGAGCACAGAGTAGATTCATTGTAAACAATCCCTGACAAATGAGTCACCTGGAAATCTTTTGGCATGAAAATGCACACAAGTTTATCCTCTGATTGAGATATGATAAGGTTATCATATTTTTTTCTGTAACTCTTTGTCTGGTGAGAAATCACAAAAAGAATGGATCATATATTTCTTCAGAAAATAATTCAGTTGCTCATCCTCTTGCATGGGTTTGCGAGGTGCTGGCTTTGGTGTTGGTAAACAAGAAGTAGGAACACTGAATATGCTTGGCAGAACTGCTGGTCGAGTAAATCCTCCAGGTAGCTTGACGTGTGGGGAGTTTGAAGGCCAATGTCTTTCACAGATGAAAAACTTAGCTGAGTCAATCACAAAATCCTGGCAAGGGGGGAGCACATTCAACCACTTTTGTTTATCCGACTCATCTTTAGGCAATTTGAAAACACGGCACTTGTGATCCTCATTGTAGTTGCACTTACAATTCACAATATCACACTTATTAGGCATAATGACTGATAAATCTCTATAATTACTGAAATATGGGAAAACACAAAATAGTTCATAAATGAGGCACTTGAAAAAAAACTAACTACATTATATTAAAAAAACTCTATGGAGTTGGCAAAAAATAAGACATAAGGTAAACTCAAGCTAAGTTTCATTACATCAGTGAATAACACAATGAACAGAGAGCACGAAACGACAACTACCTTCTCACTTCGTGTATCACAATCAACTGACATGCAAGGCTACATTTGAAAGTACTGGTCACTGAGTCGGCGAGTCAGAGAAAATGAGAACGTTGCATGTCCTCCTTTCAGTAGTTTAGTATATATATCCTATATATATATATATATATATATATATATTATATATATATATATATCTGTGAGCTATTTGTTGGGTGAGTCGGTATATACTATATATTCATATATATGAAGATTAGAGGAATTTATTTCTGGTGATATTCATTTCTATATAATGTGGTTCGGATTCCATAATAAGCTGTATGTCCCGTTGCTAAGTAACCAATTGGTTCTTAGCCACGTAAGATAAGTCTAATCCTTCGGGCCAGCCCTAGGAGAGCTGTTAATCAGCTCAGTGGTCTGGTAAAACTAAGGTATACTTAACTTTTTCGTGTGTCTGTGCGAGTGTAAAAGACATGAATTATCGACAGACTTTCCCTTGAAAGTAGTCGCCCAAAGGTTTGACCCCTTAATTTTCGGGTTCCCATTAGTTTTATCTTCCTACCTAAACGTCTTTTTCTGTCAACCAGGTTTCTCTCTAGAGCGTGAAATTAATTTCACCAGAACAAACAGCTGAATGTTTCTTGCCTCCAACGGCAAAAGAAGCCTCGATCGATAAAGAGGTGGGCAGCTCCTTTGTAGATAACAAGTTAATGTTCATTCTGTTCTTGTGCATTTCGTTCGCTCTTTTTATTCAGGTATTCTTCTACTTGATTTCACGCATTCTTATATTATTTTCATAGCTTTCATTGGTCTTAAAAAATGTTTTATGGTGATTTTTTTCCCGCTTTGCATTCTTGTTCCTGTGATGGAAAGAAGGCTAAATGAAAACTATAAAAAGTGTTACAGTAAGTTGCTCTGAATTGGAGTGTGTGTGCTAACCTTCTGGTCAACTCTAAATGTGATAACGTTTTCTCCGTTGTGTTTTGAGTGGTTATTGTGGCCCTTAGTCCCCTTGATCCATCTCTGTTTCCTGTCCTCTCGTTACCACTCTTGTTGTTTTAGACACAGGTTCGTTCCCATCTGTTTTGCTGTGTGGGTTATTCTCTTTTTACTATCTGCTGAAACCTGCACACTGTCCTAACCCAGATTACCTTATGTCCTGGAAAAATCAGCACATTTCCCCAATAATATTCCGGTTTAATATTTAATATTGAAATTTCTTAAATCGTTTATTTTGAAGGAATCATCATCTTACTCTTTTCTGTCCCACGATTGTTGTCCCAGCCTCTCAATATATCGGTCGCAGTGTTTTTCCATCTGTCAGGATGTTATTAACGCCATCTCTCTTATCCTTTATTAGCATTTCATGTTATCTCAACACGTGTTTTTTTCATGTTTTACAAACTCATTATATTTTTTGCTCTGTGTACTTTCTGCAAAGCTGTCAACGCTCCCTGAATCTTATCTTCTTGCTCTTATTTTATATCTCTCTCTCTCTCTCTCTCTCTCTCTCTCTCTCTCTCTCTCTCTCTCTCTCTCTCTCTGCAGAACAGAAAGATGAAGTTTCCAGTAAAAAGTAACAAAAACAATTCCCCCAGTGTCCCTTTCATAAAAGCGAACCAAAAAGAGGATCTCTCTTAATTAATGGGTCATGGCTTAAGGATTTGACATTCCCCCATATATGTTACGGTCAGTTATTTACGTTAAGTTATTTAAGCTACTGAATGTAATAAGTTTGTTCAATGTGACCTCTGGTTACTTTAAATTCCTATGAAGTTATTTATTTTTCTATGTTGCTTTTTTGAATATTAGAAACCAAATTCTTCCTAAGTCTCCTTCCATTAGTATTAATGGGCTTCAGTACTCTGCTCATTCCATTATATTTATCATTCGGTACTACGTGCTCACTGACGAAAATTACACATTATTATTATTATTATTATTATTATTATTATTATTATTATTATTATTATTATTATTATTATTATTATTATTATTATTATTATTATTATTCTATAAGCTTCAAAAGAAACCAACCCATCAAACTGATAAGTAAAACATTCGTAAAAAAGAAAGATATGAGAACTAAGTGACGAGAAATAAAAACTAAAAATTCAGTATGTACATATAAGATCTGATAACATGAATAATATTTATAACGAAAACAAACTGTTGTATAATTATAAGAAATTAAGAAGGTATTTTATGGAGCCTGCTGCAAAGGCTGCCAAGTCCAGTCATACACCTGATCTCGTTTTTATTCTCTGACAAATTGCAGAGCCTGAATATCCGAGTTAGATCATTCATTTATTTCGTTCCATACAGAATTATTAGGTATATAAATGTTGGCCTCTCAATTTAGAGACCGATGCAAACAGGGATTGATTTTTTTCATTGTTCTTGTTTTTCCTTTTGAATATATCGTCGTAAATTGCAACATTCCTTTGTTACAAAGGGAACAACCCGGAGTTCTTATCTCTCTCTCTCTCTCTCTCTCTATATATATGTATATATATATATATATATATATATATATATATATATATATATATATATATATATATATATATATATATATATATATATATATATATATGTGTGTGTGTGTGTGTGTGTGTGTGTGTGTAATAGTCAAAATGCCTCTTAACTTCTCAATTTAGGAATAACCCAGAGTTCTTATCTCTCTCTCTCTCTCTCTCTCTCTCTCTCATCTCTATATATATATATATATATATATATATATATATATATATATATATATATATATATATATATATATATATATATATATATATATATATATATATATATATATATATATATATATATATATATGCTCACCATATATATATATATATATATATATATATATATATATATATATATATATATATATATATATATATATATATATATATATATATATATATGTGTGTGTGTGTGTGTGTGTGTGTGTGTGTGTGTGTGTGTGTGTATGTATGTATGTATGTATGTATGTTATTAGAAACTTTAGGTCTGCATTTCACAGGAAGTGAAGGTCCTTTCTACATTCTTCAGGATTTCTGAACGCCTCAGGAAATTGAAGATGGCAAAGGATAGGAGGGACAGTAGGTGAGGAGGCTGTGGAAGTCATGTGACAGCGGAGACTGACTTGGCTGAATTAACCCAGTTCCTTTTATGGTATACCTAATAAAGTTTGGGAACTCCGTGCAGAGAATGGTATGGGGCCTTGTTGGAAGTTTCTTTCTATGGGCTTTGAACGGCAAATCCTTCATCACTCTTCTCCAACGAATAACCGACGGGTTTTACGTTGCTGATTTCTCTCTCTCTCTCTCTCTCTCTCTCTCTCTCTCTCTCTCTCTCTCTCTCTAAAAACCTTATATTCTTAAGATTCTTGACACTTGCTTTTTTTCTTAGCTGAATAACTCAAAGTCTTTTTGGTGTTGATGAACAAACACACATATATATACCCTCACAGACACATGCGCAGTGGATATACCGATTTAATTTTATTTACGTGTTTTAATCATGTGCTGATAGATATTTTTAGCTGTCAAGTTGACATATAATTATCATTCATAATTTTATGATAATTTCCCTAAACATAATCGGAAAGCGCACATTGAACATATTAATATTAATATGATAATAATAATAATAACACGCAATTGAGTTTTATACCCTCTCCTTAATGAACAAACGACAACCTATATTTTGATGATTCTTCTGTAACTGTTACTTCTCACATCCTCAGACTCCTGAAAACAACAATCCTATTCTTGAAGGCAGGATGAACTGCGCTTTATCAACGTCTGCTTCTTGACCCTTTTTAGGGAGTCGGTTCTTTAAAGAATTATTTTTTCCTTCCAGGCAATGCTGCTCGATACTGCTTCTTTAATGACATCATTTTCATTTACAACATTGGGATTGCAGAGGGGGAATTCCATTCGCTAATCTTCTTGCCAACTAAGCGTGACAGGCACAATCCTTCCTGCATTTGTCCCTTCTATGTACCCCTGTTCCTAATATTCAACTCCCTTACTATACCACCAAAATTAGATTTATTGCAATTTTATACTTCAGGAACAAATCTTTCATTTTGATTACTGGATGCCTTCCCCCTAAGGTATCGCCATGTCCGATAGCAAACGTATAGTTGATATTAAATAAACTTTCGCAAAGTATTTCAAAATCGCCGACAGAAAAAAAACTGAACGAAAGCTTCCTTTTCATCCAATTATTTGTGTGTGCTCTTTCTATAAACCCTTTTTCTAAACGCAGCATCATTTCCAAAGAAGGAATTTCTAAACTTCTGCGTTCTCCAAAGTGAAACTGACGAAGTCTCTTTTTAGTTATTCACGCAAAAACAAAGAAAAATAAAAAATCAGTGCTAACTACCAGCTTGGATGTTCACACTGATCAACTCAAAGATGTTATCTACACATATTTTCCGCTTTAAAAAGACCAGGTATGGAATAGGAACTTTAGGTGCGAGGAGGTTTAAAATAATTTCCACAAACGGATTGGTCAAATCTGGTGAGAGGCAGGACTCCATTGCTATATCATAACTTAATACTATACAGTTTGCCTGACATAATTAGCCAGTTTAAGAGACCTTCTTTTTTTCAAATTAAAAACTGAATAAACCTTATAATGAATCGATTGCCAGGGGTTTACCCAAGCAGAGCGTTCCTCATTCGACCCTGGGTTCTAGAGGGAAGGATCATTGGTATGTACACAATGTCAAGTTGAGATCTCCAGAGCACAATCATTTTGTCAGACTCTTTGAAGATGGGACTAATTTATCGCTAAATTCTAGGGCTGTTATTATTTGCTGGTTGTTCAGTAGTTATAATAGTAACACTGCAAGCAAATGAGATTAGTTATTTATAAAGAGAAAGCATAATCCCTTTGTAAAGAGAAGGCACTTACTTAGTTATCGTCTCCACGTAACAAAATAGGTAAAATCTTTGACATAATTCTAGATGTAAATATAGTTATATTTCTAAATACTGTAGATGCTTTTTCATATATTATGCATACTTATGAGATCCATATACACTGATGTCACAACTATATTCCTATTACTCAGATGAACATAGAGAAACTTACAGAAAACTGAGAATCATTAGAAATTCGTGCAATGTCTCACACCAGTGTTTACCAAGTAACATTCATAAACCTTTAACCTTATCATTTTGTTTCATACCGCAGCTTCCCAGTTCCATAACTAGCACTTAGGCGTTGCATGGGCAGAGTATCTTGATCGTTCTTTCAATGTCATGTGTGGAAAGTATGAAGATAATATCTTTTCCCATTTCATTGGCCTAAATTATTCATTAGTTTAGAGTAGCCCGTGTATTCTCTGCAATTGTACTTTGTTACTGTGCTTTCATAGGCTGTCATGAATATGCTTCTTGTCTTCTTTGATTTCTTCAGATGCAAATGAAAATAAAGCAGCCACAATTAGTTGCACAATTCGAACTAAATTTTTAAAAATTTTCAGATTTTTTACTTCTTTCTTGGCCTTTTTATGGCAGCAAATATAAACGGTTTTATTCACTGTCTTGGCTTACCTCAGCGCGACTGATATGCTTTCGATATCTTTTACTAAAATCCATATGATTTCTGAATTAGGGATTGAAAAGTTTGGTCTGTTTTTTTTTTTTTTTTTTACTATTCGAAAAAGGTTTAAAACTACTGAAAAGGTTTCAAAACTACTTCGGCGTGCTCTTCTCTCTCTCTCTCTCTCTCTCTCTCTCTCTCTCTCTCTCTCTCTAGGCTATATATTATTGTTCCCACACACACAATTACAATAATATATTATATATATATATATATATATATATTATATATATGATATATCATATATATATATATATATATATATATATATATAATATAAAATAATATATATATATATATATATATATATATATATATATATATATATATATATATATATATATATTTATATTTATTCATATATATATATATATATATATATATATATATATAAACAATGCACTTCTGATGTTTAACCAGTGGAACCACTCTTAACTTGATGTGACCTGTGACTAGTCCAAGGGTGAACCCATTGTTTTCAATTACAATCTGATGCTCTCTATCTGAACCAGGTTTTCTAGGTGGGAAGTAAACGGAATTACTGGAGACTTAATTTTTTTTTCAGCAGGGTAGCATGAAAAATACCTGGAATTCCTACCAGTAGAGGAACGCGTAAATGGTGTTCATATATCCACTGTGTAAATATACATATTATTTCTAAGAAACTTGGTGAATCTCTCTCTCTCTCTCTCTCTCTCTCTCTTTATATATATATATATATATATATATATATATATATATATATATATATATATATATATATATATATATATATATATATATATATATATATATATATATATATATATATATATATATATATATATATATATATATATATATATATATATATATATAATATATATATGTATATATATATATATATATATATATATATACACATGTGTGTGTGTGTGAAATGGATGTATGTACACGTCTATGTACCAGACTAACTCTGAAATGCATTGAGCAATTTCAACCAAACTTGGTATACATATGAATTACGATCTAGAAAAGAATACTGTGGAGGTAAGACATAACTGGCACTAAAGGGAGGACTGTTGTGGAAGGGGGATGACATGTAAAAATAACCAAAATGGACAGATATTAGTTTCTAATCCATATTTTTCGAGGTCACCGAGATGAATAATGACTCTCCTGATGCCCTTCAAGTCCAAGTTCAGCCCCGATATAAGGGGGAGGGGTGAGAAGGGGGGTGATATGCAAAAATAACCGAAAAGGACAGATATTAGTGTCCAATCCATAGTGTTAGAGGTCGCTGAGATGAATTGTGACAGTCCCGATGGCTTTAAGTCCAAGTTCAGCCCCGATGGGAAGGGAGGGTGAGAAGGGGTGGGAAGGGGGGTGACATGTAAAAAGAACTAAAAACGACAGGTATTAGTTTCTAATCTATAGTTTTCGAGGTCGTTGAGATGAAAAGTGACACTCCCGATGCATTTTAAGTCCAAGTTCAACTCCGATAGGAATGCAGGGTGAAAAGGTGTGGGAAGGGGGTGACATGTAAAAATAACTGAAAATGGCAGATATTAGTGTCAAATCCATAGTTTTTGAAGTGGCTGAGATAAGTAATGACATTCCCGATGCCCTTTCAGTCCAAGTTCAGCCCCAATAGGAAGGGGTCTGAGAATGGGGTGGAAGGGGTGACATTTAAACATAACCAAAAACGACAGATATTAGTGCCTAATCCATAGTTTTTGAGGGCGCTGGGATTAATAGTGACATTCCCAATGCCCTTTAAGTCCAAGTTCAGCCCCAATAGGAAGGGGGATGAGAAGGGGGTAGGAAGGGGGTGACGTGAAAAAATAACCAAAATTGACAGATATTAGTGTCTAATCCATAGTTGATGAGGTCGCTGAGATGAATAATAACACTTCCGATGCACTTTAAGTCCAAGTTCAGCACTGATAGGAAAGGAGATGAGCAGGGATGGGAAGGGGATGACATGTAAAAATAACTGAAAACAACAGATATTGGTGTCTAATCCATAGTTTTCGAGGTTGCTGAGATGAATAGTGACACTCCCGATGCCCTTTAAGTCTAAGTTCAACCCCGATAGGATCCATTTCTCTGGCGGGAATTCTTTTAAATGGCTTTTATATGTTTGCTACTTACTGCTGTTGCTATGTTAGAACATAAGAGACGTATCATTTTCGTGCGTACAGTGGCATTTACTAGTTGATGTCGATGTTATCTTGTTATCTAGTTTCTTGAAATTTACTTGTATTTGAAAATATATGAAGGCATTGAAGGTCACTGCTAATATCAATCTTGATTATACTATTAAGACCTTGCTAAATAAGAATATTTAAAAAGCAGTTACTTCCTCTAGATTCACCAACAGACTAATCCTTTTCAGTGTATGCAGCTATGTTTTACGGGGAAGTGCCAGTAATACATTAATCTTGTTTTCTTAGAGTTGGTTATGCATATCAAATTTTTTGGGAAAATGGACTTTGCATCTTTCCAGCAATTTCTTTCTATGGGGCTCAGTTCCATTTTATCTTCCTCAGTGAGATGAATTCAGTTTCTAATATCCATCATCTTTAAAATGTGAATTGCTTAATCTGTCTTTGTAACATAGTGCTAGTGTGGCACGCATTAACACCCAAAAGATGTAAAAACTCAGCTTCCTTCTATATCTTTCTGCATGATCTATTACCCTTAACTGTATTGGTGCTAAGCTTAACGTTGCCGTAATCTCACACAGTATCACTCAAAATGTGCACCTATCTATGACGGGCAAAGGCCCAATCTTTTGAAGCAAGTGGCTCAGTAATAAAAAAATTATAAAAAGAATCAGGCTAATATGAAAATAAATGTCATAATTTATTAGCAAATAGAGCAATTCCACCTTCTCTGAGCGACATAATATCTCCGTTCTGGTATTTATTTATGAGCAAAAACCAATGCCACAATTGCCCACCCAAATAGTCCAGTTATTTAATTTGAATCAATTGATAACGTCTGCATTTGCAATGGACTTTAGGAATTGCTTCGAATCGTATATGTTTTGGCGTAGATGAATAGTTTGGGGAAAGAATTTACGTTTTCATAATTTACTCCTCCCCCCTCTCTCTCTCCCTCTCTCTCTCTCTCTCTCTCTCTCTCTCTCTCTCTCTCTCTCTCTCTTTCTCATCTACATTAAATGAAAAATAAGCATTCTGATTTCTGGATGCTTTTACGAGTAACTGTTATCGTCGTCACGTTTTCCAAGAAGCATATTTAAACCATTATCCTGTCCAGTTGATACCGGATAAAAGAAAGAGGAAAAAGAAAAAAGTTTCACTTTGGGATCAAAGTTCATCGATTTGGTGGAAAGGGATGAAGGTGTTAAACTTTATATACTTTGTGAAAGGAAGAATGGAATAAGGAAGGAAAGAGCAGAAGGAGGAGGAGGAGGAAGGAAAAAAAGGGAGAAATTGTTAGCGTGGGTGGAAGGGAAGGGGTAGGAGAAGGAGGAATCACAGTGGCATGAATAAGGAGATTATTATTATTAAAGTAGTTTAACCAGACCACTGAGCTGACTTTCAGCTCTCATAGGGCTGGCCCGAAGGATTTGGTTAAAATACTAGGTCCAGGCTTGAAGTCAGGTGCCAGGACCCAATAGATCATTCGATACAATGATGAATGAATTAAAATGAAATTAAAAACTGCACATAGGCAAATCCTCTCATACAATAAATACATTTACTCAGACTTCCTTACATTCATAATAAAACTGTATATTAAAATTCAGAATATAAATTAAGCTAAACTTTAAAATTTTTATTTTTTTTTAAAATTCAAATGTTAAAAGGGGTTTCATGCTTTCATTATTTACTTATTTTTATATTTTACTAAGTAAACTACAGTTCTTCAAGAACATAAAAATTGGAACGATTGAAAATGTGAAAGATTCCGACAAAATTTCTTTCATTGATCTATTTCCAAAAGTAGACATTCGTTGTCGGTCATACTTTGGACATTCACATAACACATGTCTGACCGTTATTATTACTCTGCATTCTGATCACTCGGGAGCCGGGCCATGTGGGCTGCTCATTAAGTGCTCATGTGTCAGACGAGTATGGCCCATTCTGAGGCGTGTTAAAATTACTTGTGTGTGTCTCTCTCTGATATGACGAACTCCATTTTTTAACATTAGGTTTTATTTCTTTCAGTTTATTACTTTCAGGTTCTTCATCCCATTTAAATTGCCATTTATTTATGATACCTATTTTTATGTGAGTTACATAATCAGTAACAGGGATAGTCACATTTGATCTTGTCATGTGAGTTGCTGCTTTAGTTGCTTTGTCTGCATCTTCATTTCCATTGATCCCTACATGAGCAGGGATCCAACATATTTCTAAATTTTTTCCATTATCATATAATTTATGCAGATATGATTTAATTTGTTGTACTATATTATTTTTTTTATTTGTAACTCTGAATAGCGCTTCTTGAATCACTGAAAATCGCAAAATTATTGAATGATGATTCTTTGATTATTTTTATAGCTGATGTAATTCCATACAATTCTGCTGTAAATACAGAAGCATTAGTAGGAAGAGAGAACTGATAAGTTTTGTCTTGGAACACTGCAGCATATCCTAATCCGTTTTCTGATTTAGATCCATCTGTATATATTGCGTAATATGGACCTTTTCGATTTATATGCTCTATTGTATGTTGTCTGTGGTGTTCTGGTGTATATGAGTTACTTTTTGATAAATACTTGAGGTGTGTGCAAATTCTCATTTTATTCATTGTCCAGGGAGCAGGTGATTTCACCATTAAAGGCACTTGTATATTTATATTCAGCGACTCAAACAATCTTTTAGCTTTAATTGGGAAAGGTGGTGGATGGTTGTTTATAAATACATCTTTTAATTCAAATAATTTTTTTTGTTGGAGAATCACTAGTTTGAATTCTTAAAGCACTTTTCATTGTTACTAGCTCTCTATGGAGAGACAAAGGCAGTTCACCACATTCAAAATGTAACGATGATTTTGGCGATGATCTAAAGGCTCCTGAGCATATTCTAAGGCCTTCATTGTGAACAGGGTCTTACATTTTCAGCACTACGTCAGAAGCTGAGCCATATACTTCGCTTCCATAATCAATGATGGACAGAACTGTTGCCTTATACAGTACAGTAAGGGTATGTCTATCGGCCCCCCAAGTAGTGTTTGATAGTTTTCTAATTAGATTTAATGTCCTTTTACTTTTAGATTTTACATATGTAATGTGGGCTCTCCAGTTTAAGTGGGTATCAAATACTAATCCCAAAAATTTTGCTGTTTGGCCAATTGGTATACTATGGTGTATGATTTTTAAATCTATTTCTTCACCATTTTCCACTTTTTATTTTTATAAAACATGATTGCTTGAGTTTTATCTATGGAAAATTTAAAGCCTATAGATGAGGCCCATTCATCTATTTTTACTATGCTTTTATTAACGATTCTTTCTGCATGTTTTATTCGGGATGCTGAATAATATATGGCAAAATCATCCATGTACAGGTTAATTTTAATGCCAATAGGTAGATTTTTACTGATATCATTAATTGCTAAAGTAAACAGTGCCCCACTAAGGACGCTTCCCTGTGGAATACTATTTTCAAGTGGAAATGTTCTAGACAGATCATCATCAATTCTCACCTGAAAATTGCGGTTTGTCAAAAAGTTCTGTATAAACCTAGGTAAATGTCCATGGATGTTGTTGTTTTGTAAAGTTTTTAATATGGCATACCTCCATGTAGTATCGTATGCTTTTTCAATGTCAAAAAAGACAGCTACAGTAATTTATTTTCGTTCAAAACCTCTACGTATATGGTCTTCTAAGTTACAGAGACAATCCAATGTGGATCTGTTACACTGTGACCCAAACTGAGTGGGAGTTAAAATTTTATTTTCTCGAATGTGCCATGTTAGTCGAGCATTTACCATTCTCTCATAACAATTTGCACAAGCAGCTTGTTAAAGAAATTGGTCTGTAATTATTTACATTACTGGGATCTTTTCCAGGTTTGGGGATAGGAATTACTATAGCTTTATGTCCAGTCATCTGGAAATAAATTTCAAAGCCATAAATGATTATAAAACTCTAATAAGTATGACTTTGCTAAAGGTATTAAGTGGCAGATCATCTCAAAACAAATAATTTCACCTCCAGGAGCAGATTTATTGCTGTTTGAGAGAGCATGTTCCATCTCTGACATACTAAATTTTCTATCATAATATATATCTTCTATTATTTCAAAATTTATTGTTATTAATTCTATTTTTTTTTTTTTTGCAGAAGTGTTCATCTAAATTCTCATCACTACTTACATTTGCTAAATTTTCTCCTATTATATTACTTATTTCTTTTGGATCAAGTGTTTTTTTCCCTTTTTTTAATATGGCATGTCTAGGCGGTTTGACATGGGTACCATTTATTTTTCAGAATTTTTCCATATTTTTTGTATGGGAGTATTATTAGAGAGATCTGATACGTATTTCCTCCATGAAATGATTCTTCCTTGAATTACTTCTTTTTAAATTTTGCAGATATTTTGTTCTATACAGGCTTTAATGTATCAATTTCTAGTAGTAATACAGTCATTTTTTGTAAAGTTCTTTCTAATATCGGTAAATTTTTATTCATTTTATTGAACTTTCTATTCAAATTATCTAATCGTCTCCCTATTGAGTGTTTTATATTTATTAATTCTGTTAACTCATCAGAGTTTTGTTGGATGGGGTTTTGACTTTGGTATTGCTTTATCAGCAGCATTTGTAATGAAATCAACAAGAAATTTATTAGTTTCATTACGGTCTTTTAAATATTCAAATTGTGGGATATTTCTAGTGTGCATTTCATATCGCTCCCAATCTGCTTTATAAATGTTATAGTGAGGGACATGTTTTGCAGAATTATTTTGCAATAAGGAAATTAATATTGGGAAATGATCACTGGTGTGCAAGTCATCAACTGTATTCCAATCCAATCTGTCAACTATGCTTGTTGTACACAAAGTTAATTCTACTGAGGAAAATGTTCCAAGTGCTTTTGAAAAATATGTGCTAATTTCGTCATCATCTATACAGCACAAGTCGTTGGAATCCATGAACTCTTCTATTTTACCACCTATTCTATTTGAGTTTGTACAATGACAGTCCCATATTGGGTTGTGAGTGTTAAAATCACCTACTATTAATGTAGGTTCCTTGGTACTGTTAAGTAAATCTTTAAGTTTATCAATGTCGTAACTTTTATTAGGTTGGTTAGTTAAGTTATAAATTATGTAATTATCATTTTTTATTCGTATTTTAATACTTGATATTTGCAAGTCAGTAATATTTACAGGTACTCTGTCATAACATACTTTGTTATGTACATATGTAGCAGTACCTAAATTTCCTTCTTCTTCTCTAGATGAAGATGCTAAGGTATATTTACCTATTGTTGATATTGTTTTGTTGACATGTTGTAAACATAATATCATAGGTTCGTATTCTTTTAGTAATCGTTGTGTTTCTCCCAGATGTAATCTGGTCTGTAGACCATTTACGTTCCATTGTATGATATAGCTCTTGAAAATATTTTATTATAGCGGTCGAGTTTTACTCTCTTTTTTTGTATTATCAATTTGGATTTTTTTTAATAATTTACTCACGACATTCATTTATTTTTCCTTATAATATACTAAGTGCTCGACACACATGCAACCTTTTCATGGGTACTCAATTCTGTGGTTTCTTTTTTTCTATATTTCATAAAGTTTCTTATAATGTTTGTTAAGCCGCCTTTTGTTATGTTTTTGTTATTGTTGCACAATGCAATGAAACAATCATTACATCCACAAGAGTTGTCATGTATATTTCTTTCTTTATTCGTTCTTGTTGTACCAATCATTGGTGATGGAGTAATCTCTTCTCCTTTGACATATTCATTATTGTCTAAGGTACAATTGTCTTCCACTTCTTCGGTATTTTGGATATCAGTATCCATTGGTTTCACCATTATTTTAGGAGACAATGGTATATGCTTAACTTTGATTTAACTGTTGTTTCTCTAACAATTGTTGGTTTCTTTGTTTTGGGTGGTGTTCTTTCCGATGGCCCTTTTTTTATCTTTAATTTCCAGTCTGTCAGGTCCCTCCTCTGTTACTTCAGTAGTAGCGGCCTCCTGTGTTCCTATTTGCATCAATATTTCAAATGAATTTGATAAAATGTTATCCATATCATTTGTACCAGTTTCTTTCTTCTTTACCATTTTTATTTTTTTTCCCTTGGGCATTAATTTCTTCTTGTGATTTACTTTTCTGTGCCTCGTTATTTCTATTTCTATGCATTTTTGTTTCCTTACTGGTTCCCGTTATTAAAGAATATGTATGTTTCTTAGATGGATCTTGCATTCCTCTCACTTTTAATTCCAATTTAGCCTCTTTGATAGACATTCCTGTTCGTTCTTGTAACATTTTCAATTCTGTATTGTATATGTAGTACACACACTCCTTGGACCTAGTATGATGATCCTGTCCACAGTTTACACATTTTGGTTCACTACATTTCCATTGTGTGGCATGTTCGTCAGATCCACAATAAGCACATACAGGTTCATTACGACAGTTTTTCTTTGTGTGTCCATAGTTACTATAATTTTGACATTGTAGCGGTTTGGGAACATAAGGTCTCAGTTCTCTATTTTGGCCCAAAATTTTTATTTTTTGAGGTAAATCCTGACCCTCAAATTTAGTTTTTGCAATTCTTAATGCTTTATTATTTTGTTTACTTGGTATTATATATACCTCACAGTATTGGATTTTGGTATATCTCATTTTAAGAGAGTCCAACAGTATATTTTTGTCAACCGGTTCGTCATTATTTTCAGGAAGTACAATAGTACTCTGAATGCTGTTCATAGAGTCATGCTTCTTTACTTTTACATTGACATTGTCAACAATTTTTACTGATAGATAGTCCTCAGACTGGATTTTTGTTGTGCCTTCTATAAGCCACGTCTTCATTTTTATTTGTCTAAACGACATTTCCGTCGTTAAGTGTCTTTTTAATAAGCAGTTTTCCAACTTTAGGGCTGAGATTTGCTGTTCTGTTTCCATGGTTAGAAACCTTGACCAACTTCCACTCCCAAAGAGGGAGTCGAAGCGAGTCAAGGTTTGGTCAAGACGCTATTTACTTTTTTTTAATTTGTTGTGTACTGGAGCATAAGGTTCCAGTGTGATTATATTTGGATTCCTTATTGTTTTTTTCCAAAGAAAGGTTGTTACAAGAGGTTCCATCGGTCGTCATCTGTGCCGAGTCACTACCATCAAAGGGCCCAGGGGTACTCGAATCTTTATTTTCACTTTGCATAAAGATTTGAGGGAGGAGAAAAAAAAAACCCTGAAAACCTTAAAAAGATATCATCAGCTTTTCATGGAGTTTTATTCTTCCACCAATGGCACAAATGAGAACTGACTCCCAAATGTCCACTCCCTACTCTACCCCAAAGGGGATGGCACAAAATGATTAAAGTGGCCCAAGTGTAAGCCAAACCCGCTTGCTAGGACTGAGAATATTACAAGAATACAATCATCCCCACCCTAATCATGTTATGGGCAAACCGGATAGAATGCCAAGAGTCCTATCCATAGAACCAGACCCCCCTGGAATCCGTGGTCCAATCCTAACAAATAGTTCCACTTTTGAGCTACCAATCTGGTAACTCTCGGGTCTGAACATTATCGGGCAGTTGATGGTCCTACCACAGTTCTCACTATTTAGCTTCGGATATAGACCCATTCCCAGCTATGATATCTTTTCCTGTTTATCGGGTCCAGTAAATTTTATTAAAAGTGGAAAATTCCACAAATTTAATCCTAAATAATATATGATGGTATATGAGACTCTTGGACTCGAACCCAGAAACAAATTCCTGGGGTTCAAGAGCCCCCTCACCACGTCAAGGTGGTCTCATGTCGAGGGGGATGAATAAGGAGAGACAAATGAGGAGAGGAGAAGGTGAATAGCAGCTAACAGAGGGAGGTTTCGAAGAGTGAAAGAGGAAGGTGAATGAAAGAGGAAAATTGCAGGTAGGTAAAGAGAGAGAGAGAGAGAGAGAGAGAGAGAGAGAGAGAGAGAGAGAGAGAGAGAGAGACAAGAGAGAAGCCGGGTAACATCGAAGAAAAAGCGGCAACAAAAAAAGACAAGGCTGAATTATCATCACTCCTTTACAAATTACAGAAGTTTAGGAACTCCGTGACAGGAGAGAGCTAATGACGCTGCAAGGATATGCTGCCTGCCATTTTCAGACGTCCAAATTCCTCTATTCGTCTTTTTTTTTATGTGATCATAATTATACCTCTTTTTCCCGCTTAAGCAGACGCACACGCGCACGAAATTTTTTGGGTTACAAGAGTCAAACTGAAGGACAATGATTATATTTGTTAGCATCAAACGAAAACACCAATCATTTCCAGTTTTATGAAGATCATATGAGCATTCAGACTCACTTTTGACTTTGCTAGAGTTAGAAGCTTTGAAGTCTGAGAGGCGATATGTCACACCTCTTCAATATGACTGACCTGAGACGCTGAAAAATTACTCCGTGTAAACAGATAAACAAGAAAAAATGCGCCGAGTTTTCTGTACAGCGCATAACCAAGGCCACCGAAAATAGATCTATCTTTCGATGATCTCGGTATAATGCTGTATGGGTCACTGCCCGGTGGTGACCTGTCCAATATCGTTGCCAAAAGCACGGTCATGGCTAACTTTAACTTTCAATAAAATAAAAACTACCAAGGAGGCTAGAGGGCTGCAATTCTGTATGTTTGATGATTGGAAGGTGGATGATCAACATACCAATTTGCAGCCCTCTAGCTTCGGTAGTTTTTAAGACCTGAGGGCGGACAGAAAAAGCGTGGACAGAAAAGTGTGGACAGGAAAAGTAAGGACACAATAAGCGTGGACAGAAAAGGTGCGGACAGGAAAAGCGCGGACAGGAAAAGTGCGAATAGAAAAAAAGTGCGGACGGACAATTTTTTTTTTCTAAGAAAACTAAAAAGTAGAGCAACGAAAGTACCAAACTCTGATTTTTTAATATAAAAGGTTTTTGCTAATGTTTAGAGAGAGAGAGAGAGAGAGAGAGAGAGAGAGAGAGAGAGAGAGAGAGAGAGAGAGAGTAGGCTGCATATTGTTTAAAGTAAATGAGCAGGAATGGTAATAGAATTAAATATAATTATGAACTTAATATGATTTCTCTACCATTACCTTATCATCGTAGACACACACACACAAACAATCATCAAATCACTAATGAACGTATGATGTTTATAGCTTATTCTCCCAGAAGGAGGACATAAAGGAATGGCTCGAACGGAGCGTTTTCGTGTATTTCAGCGCCCCATCAAGGGTCAGGAACAATTACTTACTAAGGGATTCAGATCCGATGAATCACGGATTTTTGGCAATGCCTTTTTATCAAAGCATCGGATTAAGGTGAAGTTGGCAAGTGTATATTTTATAACCCTACTTAATTTTTGCAAGTATTTTTTTAGTACCTAAGTTCAATAGTTCTGGTACTTATCTGAGTAAAAGTGCGTTTCCTATGCCAGAGCCATCAAAATTGCTGGTAAGGGTTTAGAACACAATAATGACGTTAACCTATGACGCCGAGGCTCCACCCACAGTGAAGAGAAGTTTACATATGGGGAAAACGTCTCTTCACCGTGGCAGCATTCTCAACAATTTTATTATTATTATTATTATTATTATTATTATTATTATTATTATTATTATTATTATTATTATTATTATTATTTTGTGGAGGCTTCATCGCAACTTCCACAGCAGTTTTTGGGACTAAGTTGTTAGCTTGGAATTCTTCCATTAACTTGTTATTCGTATTCTTTCTATTTTATAAATAATTTAATGTATGTAATTCATCCACATAACGAACCAGTCTATAGTTCATTTGCTAGATCTACATCTATTCAGAGCGGGAACACAAAAAGACCATCCGTTTTTTTATTTGCCCCATGTTTGGATACTTTAGCCTATTTGCAGCAAATCAGGAGCGGTCACTAGAAGTGAAATTTAAATGAAAAGCAATGACACCTCATTTCCCTCAGTTATTAGAGGGTCAAAGGTCAGCACCATTGTTTTATTTCCGTTAATGTAACCCGTTGCTATTTTTCTTTTCTTTTTTTATTTATGTCATACAGCACCTAAACAACACTCTTATAGCCTACACGCTGCAAGTGAAAGGTAATGGTGAGCGTCAAGATTTATATTGATATGCATGGAAAGGAAAATATATTGGAATCAGTTTGAATGAGGCACTTATTGTTATAATCATTGTGTTTTAATCAATGTGTTTTGGATGTACAAATAAAGCATCTAACACTATACATAATTTATTTACAAAATGACTTCATCGTCACTCTCGAGAAGAGATCGGGATTGTCTAACAACAGCTCCTACCCACACTTCTAGGGTGGCCAAGTAACTGTTGCCCACTATATAAATAATTACCTATTCACGCCATAGTAAATCGAGCCACGGATCTTCTCGCTTGTATACAAAGGCAGTCTTGCAACCACGGGGACAAGTCCATATCCTGCTGGCCATAATCGAATTTGTTGAAACCTAGACTGTAAGCATATCCTTTCACTGCCTACCTGCTGGATGGGCGGAGCCTCATGACGTCATATTACGTTTAAGTAACGAATTGTTTTAGCATCCTTGTCTGTGATTTTTTCGGTGCCGGCATCGGTGACTTCATTTTACTCTATAAATATCAAAACTATCGAACTTTGGTACGAGATAATTCTTACAAAAATTAAACAGGGTTATAAAATATACACTTGCCAACTTTCCCCTTCATCTGATACTTTGGTAAAAAGTTGTGGTCGAAAAACCGTGTGTCATCGGCTCTGAATCCCTTAGTAGTACATCAGAAGTTGCAAGAGGACTTCGTGACAAGATAAACATAGAATACAATTGTCACACAATGGTAATAACTAATAACCTAAGTATTTTAAAACACTCTTAATTAACCTTCGGTTCAT
>NC_089793.1:57717129-57722129 GCF_040412425.1 Macrobrachium rosenbergii
ACGCGATAATTTATTCATAAGAGACGTTTTGCACATGTATTATGTGCATCTTCAATCTGCAAATATAACGAATTTCGTTAAAATAAAAAAAAAACTATTTTAAAAAGATAAAGTTGAGAGGAAAAAAAATTACAAAAATTAAAATTAATATAACTTGAAACGTATACAGTAAAAAGAAACCAGTACTCAACAAACCATTCAAAGGAGAAGGAGAAGCACGAATGTCCAAGACCTGACCCCACCCTACGACTTCAGTCATGCTAGATAAAGAGGAGAAGCGGAAACGTTAGAGTTCAAAGACGGAACAAGTCGTTTGATGTATAAGGACTCAAGGGTGGTTAGGTAATCACTATGGCTTTTTCCACCAATAATAGAGAAATATTTTTTATTTATTTGGATTTTACATATGGAGGCATGGTTCTTTATATTAGAAAATTCTGGTTTACTCAGTTTCTGACCCGTTCTAAAACTGTATCCCACATGGCCACAATATCTCACCTGCAGTAACCTACGGCAAGATCCAGCATAGATACCGGGACATCCCGGACACTTGAATTTATAAATAATGTTAGATCTCATGAAAGTCTGCAATTTGTCCTTGTAGCTAAAGAATACACAGATCTTGAATGGATTGATTGGAATAAATTGTATCTTAAGGCAGCCAAATTCCTGTTCAATTATTTGTTCAAGCAAATAATTGAACAGGAATTTGGCTGCCTTAAGATACAATTTATTCCAGTCAATCCACTCATTGAACAGGAATTCGGCTGCCTTAAGATACAATTTATTCCAATCAATCCACTCAAGATCTGTGTATTCTTTGGCTAGAAGGACGAACTGCCAACCTTCATGAGATCTAACATTATTTATAAATTCAAGTGCCCGGGATGTCCCGGTATCTATGTTGGATCTTGCCGTAGGTTACTGCAGGTGAGATATTGTAGCCATGTGGGATACAGTTTTAGAACGGGTCAGAAACTGAGTAAACCAGAATTTTCTAATATAAGGAACCATGCCTCCATATGTAAAATCGAAATAAATAAAAAAATATTTCTCTATTATTGGTGGAAAAAGCCATACTGATTACCTAACCACCCTTGAATCCTTTTACATAAAACGGCTTGTTCCGTCTTTGAACTCGAACGTTTCCGCTTCTCCTCTTTATCTAGCATAAGTGAAGTCGTAGGGTGGGGTCAGGTCTTGGTCATTCGTTCTTCTCCATCTCCTTTGAATGGTTTGTTGAGCACTGGTTTCTTTTTGCTGTATACGTTTCAAGTTATATTAATTTTAGTTTTTGTAAAGAATTTTTTTCCTCTTAACTTTATCTTTTTAAAATCCTTTTTTGTAAATTATAAGGAAATTTGTTATATTTGCAGATTGAAGATGCACAGAGTACATGTGCGAAACGTCTCTTATGAGTAAATTATGGCCTTTTTGATGTTTTATGGACCCTACTGTATGCCTTTATATATCTTCGCCTGGAATCCTTGAATACATCCATGATGTTGCATCGGCTTCTTTTCGTCTTTCCCTTTGCGTTCAGGCTGAGACTTCGCCGTATTCAACACTTTCCACAGCTCCTTCGACACCGATATTCACCAGTGACCCTGACCACCTCGAGGAAGTTGGAGAAATTGACCTTAAAGGAAGAAAAAGCGAAATGTGACTTGGATTTCTTACAGTACTGTCTTCTAAATGGAGTACACCCGAAGTTCGTCAGATTCTAGCTCTACAAGACCTCGTTATATCGCACTGAATTCTACAGAAACGCAACGCTCTGGCGAGCTACTTAAGAAGGAGACTGAGACGAAGCAAAAGCTTATTGAGAGTACTTAATGACTGTCTGCCACCTACGAGATCAACTATTTCAATATTTATCAATTACTGACCGTTTTTTGTATCAGAAACATTTTTTATGATTTTGTAAATGATTACGTCTCCTCTGTACAATTACGTCATCAAAAGAAACTAAAAGCCCTAGGTGTTGTTACTCCCAATTTTAACCATAGAAATGACTGTATTTTTTATTTTTCTATGTTCTCTCCAAAAGACAGGAGTTCTTGCTATCGTTTGGCTTGGACTTTTGTTTACCATCCTACAGACCTAAGTATGCAGACTTCTTTTTTTCCCTTCGAAACGCTTTTTCAGAGACTCAAGGTTTTAAATTTGGTCAATGACTTAAGTGGTTTACAACATAAGCTATCTTGTCTCTTACATAAGACTTATACTAAATTAAAAGTGTCTTGAACCCCGTTCTTCTGGAAAGAGGATTTGAATATCTTACGGAAACTAGGCAAACGGGATGGTTTGGTTATTTGCAAACCAGATAAAGGAAAAGGTGTTATGCTTCTTAATAAACAAGACTATATTGATAAGATTAATAACATTCTTGCAAACAACACCAAATTTCAATCACATGGAGAACCAAACTTCTTGGACATTTTCAAAAGAGAAGATAAAATTGATAGGTGTTGAGAAAATAAAAAATGAGGGTATTTTAGATGAAGTTACGTATCAGAAACTATTTGTGACAGGTTCTTCTTTTAGCATTCTCAATGGCCTCCCTAAGATACATAAGGGAGGAGTTCCTATCAGACCCATCATGGCAACCTATAACAGCCCTTCTTATACCATATCAAAATACCTTGTTTCGTTACTGAATGAGTTCGCTTACAACCAATTTTCACTTAAAAATGGTTATGAGTCCAGAAACAAATAGTTCTACAAGATGGTGATCTACACATGACAAGCTTCGATGTAGAATCTCTTTTCACAAATGTGCCTCTGAATGAAACCATCAACATTATTTTAGACAAGAATTTTTATGACGATCATGTAGTTTTTCATGGTTTTAACAGACAACTTTTTAAGACGTTTCTTGAGCTTGCTGTGCAAGACTCAGTGTTTGTTTTTAATGGTCAGCTCTTTTCGCAGGTCGATGGAGTTGCCATGGGCTCCCCATTGTGACCTGTGATTGGTAATATTTTTATGACTTTTTTCAGAAGAAACCTTTTTAACTAAGTGTCCGGATGTGTGTAAACCTGTCTATTATAGACGATATGTTGATGACACATTTGCGTTGTTCAAGGAACCTTGGCATAGAGAGATGTTTCTGGACAATATTAATAAGCAACATCAAAATATAAACTTTACCAAGGAAAAAGAAAGCAACAACTCTTTACCTTTTTTAGATATCAGTGTAAGCAGAGACAATAGTGAAACTACTACATCTGTGTATAGGAAAAAACATTCACTGGACTTGCTAACAACTTCTATAGTTCATGATTTAAGAACTTTAAACTAAATTCCATATGCACTTTGGTTTATAGGGCTCTTCTTTATTCTTCGAGTTGGTCTCTTTTTCATAATGAGATTTTATTTTTAGTTAAATTTTTATTACAGAACTCCTATCCTGAAAATTTGATTTTTAAAATCAATAACAGACTGCTGTCACAAAACTTCTCTAATCCGACACCCTCTTATAATGTCTTAAAGAAAAATATACATGCAACAATCCTGTTCATTTTTGACAACAAGTTTTTAGCCAAACTTAAACAAATAATTGAACAGGAATTTGGCTGCCTTAAGATACAATTTATTCCAATTAGTCCACTCAAGATCGGTGTATTCTTTGGCTGCAAGGACAAGCTGCAGGCCTTCATGAGATCTAACATTATTTATAAATTCAAGTGCCCGGTATGTCCTAGTATCTATGTTGGATCTTGCCGTAAGTTACTGCAGGTGAGATATTGTAGCCATGTGGGATAAAGTTTTAGAACGGATCAGAAACTGAGTAAACCAGAATTTTCTAATATAAAGAACCATGTCTCCAAAAGTAAAATCGAAATAAATAAAAAAACATTTTTCTATTATTGGTGGAACAAGTCATAGTGATTACCTAACCACCCTTGAGTCCTTATACATCAAACGGCGTGTTCCGTCTTTGAACTCTAACGTTTCCGCTTCTCCTCTTTATCTAGCATAAGTGAAGTCGTAGGGTGGGGTCAGGTCTTGGTCATTCGTTCTTCTTCTCCTTTGAATGGTTTGTTGAGTACTGGTTTTTTTTTACTGTATACGTTTCAAGTTATTTTTAATTTTGGTAAATAATTTTTTTTTCTTAACTTTATCTCTTTAAAAACGTTTTTTTAAAATTTTAACGAAAATTATTATATTTGCAGACTGAAGATGCACATAGTACATGTGTGAAATGTCTCTTATGCATAAATTATGGCCTTTTCGATGTGGACCCACTGCTTATGCCTTTATATCTCTTAGCCTGGAATCCCCTGTATATATATATATATATATATATATATATATATATATATATATATATATATATATATATATATATATATATATATATATATATATATATATATATATATATATATATATATATATATATATATATATATATATATAAATATATATATATATAAATATATATATATATATATATATATATATATATATATATATATATATATATATATATATATATATATATATATATATATATATATATATATATATATATATATATATATATATATATATATATATATATATATATATATATATATATATATATATATATACACACCAGTGTTTCAAAATTGGAGCCGCCCCCTCCACAGAACAAATGGAATGTTATGAAGTTTTCTGCTATAGCCTATCTCCAAGTACATTATTTTATGTTTCTATTAAGCTATTTTTCATTTCATATTTCTTGTATTTTCAGACTGAGTGATGGAGTTAGATACAGTCATGGCTAACGACTCGGAGGAAATCAGATGGTTTGACCAAATCCAGGCAATAACCTTCAGAGAGGCCAGGGATGCTGGCGCATCTTTCATTTCACATTCCTGGATAGCTAAATACATTAAAAGAGATGTATCCTTTGTTAAAAGAAACTGGAATAAAAATCCATATGACTGTCATCGTGAAAAGTGTGAGAATCTTGGAAGGCCTGAAGTCCTTTCTCAGGAGTCAAAAAA
>NC_089793.1:57729629-57758860 GCF_040412425.1 Macrobrachium rosenbergii
AAAACCCAATGTATATCCCTATATTTATCTTTTCTGCGTGTAACACAGTTTTAGACTTGCCGTTGTCCAGGCCGTTGTCTAACCTATCACATTACTGCCAAATGTATAGGAATGCAGAATGAAAGTCGTCACTTATCGTTTCTACTGCCTCAGATTAACGCCGCTGTTAGCAGTATGAGAATAATAATCTTAACGCAAAGATTAGGGTTATGCAGTCAGCTTCGAGATAAGATACTAGTTGTGAAACCAAAAATATCTTGGCCGATAAATGTGAACTATCAGGACATCATGACCCAAAAGACATTAACCAAAATTAACTTTCCTGCTTTAATTTCATTCCCTGGAGTTGGATGGCTGTATAAAGGGGGTGGCTCAAAGTCTGGATAGAAGTTAAGAGCTGAACAAAGGTTAATGAATAACAAGTAAAAGATGCGCCGAAGTCTCTTCGGCAAAATCAAGTTTTTTTGTACAGCGTATAATACTGTATGAAACTTTCAGCCATGGTCTGGTGGTGGCCTCAGCCACGGCCCATGGAACTCAGCTACGGTCCGGTGGTTGCCTGCGCTGTTGGTACTTATTGTGGTGCCAGAAGAATGATTATGGCTAACTTTAACCTTAAATAAAATAAAAACTACTGAGGCTAGATGGCTGCAATTTGGTATGCATGATGATTGGAGGGTGGGTGATCAACATTCCAATTTGCAGCCCTCTAGCCTCAGCAGTTTTTCAGATCTGAGGGCGGACAGAAAAAGTACGGACGGACAGACAAAGTCGTAAGAATAGTTTTCTTTTACAGAAAACTAAAAATCAGGCCTTGTGGATGTGGTTCGAGTAGCATTTGTCACTATTGTTCTTTAAATAAAACGAAAAATACCAAATACTAAACATCATACATAAAAGTTCTAAAAAACACATTTCTTCAAGGAAAACCACTATAGAAATGTAGATGGAAAAAAACTCCCTCCACAGTTCATGCATAGCCACTTTATTTTCATAAATACAAATTCTAAAAATGCTCTTATCATTAACGGTTCTTCCGTAATAAGTTTGAGAATTTTCTGATGCATTTGGGAAAACGAAAGCCGTTTAAAGCCATACTAACTTCCTCCAATTTCGTGGTTGTAGTGTTATACCGTACCTATTTCAAATGCATTACATTTCAGGTATATTCATCACGGCAGATTTTATGTCCCTTAATGGCCACATATGCCACGCAGATTATCAACGAGTCTCCTGAAAATGCAATATTGAACGATAAACGACACTAAGTATGCAGTTGTTCGAGTAAGACATTTTTCACGTGAAAAAGAAAGTTAGAGTCATTTCTTCTGAAACACTTTTCTCTAACCTATGGGTTGTTTCACTCACTCTCATTCACATAGAATCAAGTATTAAAGTAAATAAATTAAACTTATTTTTTCTTTTTGTCAGAAATTGACCAGAAAGGAAATAACAAAACGTGAATGTCACGCGCATACGTTAACTGCTGATCGGTGGAGTAACACCCTACGCAGAAAACGTCACAGCATTACCCTCTTGAAATACCTATGCACACAGAGCATTTATCTAGATCTTGGATGCACTCTAACACTACATGGATATGTGGGCCTTTTATTTCCAGTGATCTTTTTATTCCCTCTACCTAGCACTCTCTAGATCTTCCTCTTGTTCTTCCTTAAATTTACGAACTGTGCGCTCTTTTCAATAAATTATTGGCCTCTATTCTTTCTGCATGACCAAACCGCCTCAGAAGCCTTTAATCCATCCATTCCACGCATGCAGTAAATATGGAACACTTCGTATACCTTATATAGCCTACTACACAAAGAGTTCATCTCAAGAGCTTGAAGTTGATTTTCACTCATATTCAGCATCCACACTTCAGTTCCATACCGGAGAATTGCCTCAATAATCCCTTTGCGCTTTCCCACCTTTGCCCCAACAGAAAGTGAAAGTCGCTTACCTGTCGTTAACCCTGCCATCTTCCTTGCTTCACCTATACTGTGCGTCACCTCTTCCCTCATCACGCAATCATCCATTATATTTACTGCCAAATATGTATACAAACTAGCTGATTCAGTTCTTATACCATTCAAATTAACAGTCACTGTTCCACGTTTATCTCTAATTACCCTCATAATCCTTCTCTGAATGCTTTCATCATTCCAACCTTAAAGATACTGAACAGCCACGAAGCCATAAAACACCATTGTCTCAGATCCATAAAACCTTTCCAGTGATCCCGCCAACCTAACTTCTGCGCCATATAACCTCATTACTTTCCACATTGCCTCTATTTAGAATCTATCATAGGAATTTCATAGGCATATGAATGCCTAAAAGAGTCTTTTGCCTTTATTTTTCATCCTCTCACTTAACTCTTTCACAAAAAATACTTGATCTACACACCCAAATCCAGGTTTAGAGTCAAAATATTCTTCTCCTATCTATACACCTTTCTTCCACCTATCTAATTTTCTCAATGAAAATCCTAAAGTACATCTTACCTGGTGTAATAAACAATGTTAATTTTAATGTTACTAGTATTTTTCAGAAGATAAACTCCTATTCATCTAATTCTTAAAGTTGACATCACATTTATCCTTAATCAAAGAAACTACTATTATTATCACCTGTTCTTTCAGAACACTTCCGTCATCCATAAATACCTTGGATCCCCAGGTCAGCCTATCACTCAGACTCTCATAAACTATACCAAACCACTTCCATCAATAAATGGTCGTTTTCCACTCTTCAGCTTCTTAATTTTCCTTCCTTGCATCCCAGACTGTCATATCAATAAGAATTCTCAAACTCACATAACTCTTAGCGCTGCTGCATTGCCAGCTGCTACTCTCTTCTGTTTTCTTGTTTCATCAAATCTTCAAAATAATCATAGCATGAACCCAGGGCCACTTTCAGTTCAGTTAGAATTTCTCTATTTACACAGTTTGTTCTAGCATTTTCTCTATTTAGTATTCTCCTTGTAGAACAGCTTCTTATTCTCCTAAGGTTATTCTCACCTGCCAGTACTTCTGTACACACACATACACGAACACACACATGTATATGTATATATAATATATATATATATATATATATATATATATATATATATATATATATATATATATATATATATATATATATATATATATATATATATATAATTTTCTACTGACTTATAATTGCACCTGAAACAGCCTCCTCTTTTCTCAACAAACCATTCATTTCTCTATTACACACATACTGTTCACTATCCATTCATCCCTGTAGCAACAAACACCCCTTGCTGGCCTGCGACCATATATAGGATTTTACAAACTCCCCATCAATCCTTTTACATCTACCTTTCATCCTTCTAACCAAAGTAACTCTTCTATGTATAATGTACCAGTATATAACTCAGTAAACTTATCGCTGGTTCTCTTGCCCAATGTGTTTCAATAATCACGCCCCTTGCCAGACACATTCCAGATATAATCCATCTATTCTCATATACGCCAGTAACTCCATTCCCACAAACAACACCACTTCTTTGCCACCTACATTTGCATTTGAATTACTTATCAAAACCGCCGTTAATTAAATATCCTTCAAACCTGATTCAACGAAATCATGTTTGAGCCATATACATTCTCTGCTACAAATTTTCTCATCCTGCACTCAGTTGCACCTACATGATCCTCAGGCTAAAGCGGTTGTCCTTTCCTAACACCACGCCTCTCAGCATCCAGACGCCGTCACTCTGCCCTTTCCATTCTTGTCCACACTTCTCTTTCAGCCTTACCTCATTTATCGCTAACACTTTCGGCTCTGTCCCTTCAAAAAACAAATTAGGCATTGCACACACACATTTATATATATGAGAAGCATTAATAATAATATATATTTCATGTTTTTTGTTAGTTAAGCATTTCTGGTTAGCCCGAGATACTTTGGGCGAGTGAAAACGTGAATCGGTCCCTATGTGTTTGCGAGTCAGAGCTGAGGAAGTCCGTGGTCAGCTTCCCTTCCCATGGAGACAAAGGGCATGGCTCCTTGAACGACGCGTTAGCTACGACGGAATGTTCCGGCGGCCGGAAGTCGTTGGGTTCCGGTTGGGACTGCATTCGTGAGTTCTCTCTGATGGGCGGAACATAGGAAATATAGATTTCACGTTTTGGGGACAGGTTTTTCATTCGCGTCTCGTGATTTTCTAGGAAGTCCTTACGAACTGCTAGTGAGGTGAGCTGAGACTTCGATTTTCAAAGCCCGAATAGGTTTTATCATTTTTTATGTTTAGCCTGTACTATTCCTTCCATATGCAATCCTTCTTTTGAATATCTTTTTTTTTTTATTCCCATTTTGATTTTTATGCCATTTGGTTTTTATTGCATTTTTGAATTTTTATTGCCAGGTATTTTTATGTGTGGTTTGGGGTCAGTCACCTGGGTGAGATCCCACATCAGTTTTTTTCTGTGCCTATTTTTAAAAGTTCTATTTTTCCCTTTGTTTCTTCAGATGTATTGATTAGAGGTCAAATAAATGGAAGGGAACTTGACACACCGTGACTCCGGTCATGTTAGACATTTTTGGCGCTCACGATGTAGAGACTTAATTAGTTAAAGTTGATAGCACCGCGTTGTGTATTAGTTGGACTTATTTTTGGGCTGCCATTTCTGGGATATAGGCTTATCCTTTCCGTTACTTCTTTATATCATTTCAAACCATTTACTGTGTTAGACTCTTGAATAAACTGTATTTTTGTAGACATGATTTTGCTATTAATCCTTGACGCATTAGTAGCTTGGCTGGAGAGAGAGAGAGAGAGAGAGAGAGAGAGAGAGAGAGAGAGAGTAATGAAGTTTCGTGACAGCTCGGTCTCACGCTTTCAAACGCTACCGTGAAACCTCTCGAGGAAAGAGGTAACGACCTCATAGAGGGCTTATATATGTGATGTACGTTCAGTCACACAATAGAATGAATCTGGTAAAGGTATGCCAGAGGATGGATCTGGTAGTCAAGAAGAAAATGGGAAGAAAGAGGTTTGTAATCAAAATATAGAGTTGAATAAGAGCTAAAACTTCATGGCGAAAAAACTGCTATAGAGGGAGGTCAATGTGGGGAGAAAGGTTATCAAGAAAATGGAACTCAGAATTCGAGATGCAAATATGTAATGTTATCTGGTGTGAATAGAGTTTTTGGTCATTGGAGTGAGGATTTTGGAATTTTTTTTTTTTTTTTTTTGCAGAACGCAGTGGAGGTAAAGATTTGAATAGCACAGCAGTGGTTGGGGTTATTGCAAGTTCATGAGTCCTTGTAGAAGTGTGTGTTAAGGACTTGTGGATGTAAATTCAGATTGAAAAATGGTAAGAAACCAGGAGTTGATGGGATGACAAATGAGATGCTACGGTACTGTGAACGCAGGAGTCACTGGACACCATTATCTGCCATCCATGCATGCACCAAACTTGTGTTTCCGCCGTACATTCTAAACCAAGATTTAATGTCATGAAATTTACCAGCACCTCCAGTTATATCATAAGCTCTATCTAAGGCCATATATGGCACAAGTATTCCATAAATACAGTCAAACAAAACACATACAGAATAACCCTATTCTTCTCCATTAGGTCTTCAGTTCTCAATTCTCCTTTCCAATACAAAACTTTACATGCAACTCTCCTGACTTGCTAAATAAGTATATTATTATTGCTCCTTTCATCAAGTCTCATGGTACCTTTTCTCGTTGATGTACTGCCGAATCCCACAAGTATTTCCATCAAGAACAACTTCTGTCGCCTTTCCAGCATTCAGATTTACCGTTTAACATTTGATTTCCCATAGTACATCTTGATTAATCACGTTTATAACCATTCACAAGCTACCATTACCTTATTCAATTCTTGCAGTATTTAATTTAGATATTTTTCATATATACACAACATTCGGCAATTTTTCAAGAAAATCACTTGTCGAACTTGATTACACTGGCTTTATCAGGCATCTATTTCTTTATCAATTTTATTCTAATATCCATTTTCTGAATACCCTTTCTGATTTCTTCTAAAATATAAAAGTTTCCACAAACTTTTCATATTCATCTCTTACATTTCATCAGTTTCCGCCTACTTCTCTTTCTCTCTTAGTTCCCCATTCCTCTTTTTCTTCTCTCAAGAATCCGCTTGTTTTCTATAGAGTACTGACTACCGAAAATTTATCAATGTGTTCACAGTCTTCCTTTGTCCTGGATAATATAATTCAAGGTACTTCAAACTTTTTCAGCCGTGACCCAGTTTTTACTATGGCATCATTCCCACGACCCATACAGAAAAAAATATTGCACAAATGACCAGCAATATCAAAGTATACAAGGATCAAAACTGAAACACAATAACTATGTTAAAATGCATTATAATCAGAATTATAAACATGTAACATATATGTACATATATATATATATATATATATATATATATATATATATATATATATATATATATATATATATATATATATATATATATATATATATATATATATATATATATATATAGTGTGCATGTGTATGCAAACAGAATAATTTCCACGTATTTGCAATTAGGCTTCCCTATGTAGTGACTAGGTGGGCTTGCTTGTTTTATTATCCTGGACCAGTTTGGCTTGCAGGAAGATAGGGCAAGACGCATATCAATGGTGGCACCAAGGCGATTTCTTTCCTTTAACTTTAACTTGGTTAAGACTGAGAAACCAGCCTCACACATATACGTGGCTGTAAAAAGGTAGAAAGAAATGACACTTTCTGTACTCAAGTTAGGATAGTCCTTGGAAGGCTTAGCCAAAAAGAAGCCAATGTTGATATCTTGTGCCTCATTCTTAATGAGTTAGTACTATTTGGCCGGACTAACTCTTCTTCCTTACTGAGCTTAAGTTTAATTCCACAAGTGAATCTAGGTTCCAAAATACAAACGGATCTTTTACCCAATATTTTTTCTTTTAAATGGATAGTTTTTCTTCTGGAAAATACTGCTCAAATTAGCTGACAGAGGCTGAAGGTGTAAGTCTATATCTTTTTAATTTTCTGCATACATTCTTGATTTAAATGGTTTTCCTCAATATATTGTAAAAGTGTAGGGAACATGTAGTAAACAGGTTGGTCTGTTTTTTGAACCCTTGTTGCCAAATCTTTAGTGATTTCTTAAATGCCTGTACTTCCTCGGTGTGTTTGAATATATCATTCTCTTTTCCTTGCAGTTTTAGATTAAGTTCATTGAGCTTTGAGAAAATGTCTGCCAAATATAATACCAATGCAAGCCATTCATCCCTGATAAATGGCTCTGCCATTGGAGCTTCTTTTAAGAAGGAATATATGTATTTCCATCCTTAATTCATATATTCTCTTTGGACTCTTCCTCCCAGGATAGCCATCTAACTTCAGTATGGTACAACAAGTGTGACTGATCAGCTCCATTTCACAGCAAAGTTGTTCAGACAAACGGCTACTCAATGAACTTCCTTTGATAAGATTGACAAGTTTTACAGCTTCATTTAGAACATTTTTTCAAGCTGGCAGGAATTCCTTTTTGCAATAAAAGCTTCACGATGAATGAAACAATGATTCCAAGTTACATAATTACCTGCAGCCTCTGATATCTTGCTCACGACACCACTATTTTTCCTGTCATATTTGCTGCTCCATCTGTAGCGACGCCCTTGCAGTTTGCCCAGTTCAATTTATATTTTACTGTACACAGTCATTCAAAACTCTGAAGATCTCTGACCCTGTTGTGTGTGTGTGTGTGTGTGTGTGTGTGTGTGTGTGTGTGTGTGTGTGTGTGGAGTAAGGTCAAGGGCATAATACGTCCTTCAAAGTAATCTTCCCATGGATATCTCCCACATAAACCAGGGTGTTGCACAATTAGCTATATCGGACAGCCGGGAGGCGTGAAACCAACTGAAATTCAAATCTTCTGCAGTATCTCTAATCCTCCGAGATAATGTTGTGTTACTGACAGGGACACAGTTAATCTTCTCTGGTGATTTCTCATCAAGCACTGTAGTTACTATATCTAATGTAGCTGGAAGGATAAGTTTTCATCATAAAGTATACGGCACTTTCCCTTCTGCTGTTCGATAAGTAACTAGATAAGGAACCAGTTGCAATTTATCATTGTTAAGTGGTTGATTTACTAAGGATTTTCACTGATAAATTCAATTGTTGTTTTTTCTTTGAAAAAATCTACTGATTTTCCAATTAGTTCAACATGTTTCGATTCACGGTGCCTCTTTAATTTTGAAGGCTCCATACTTTCATTGCAAAGAACTTCATGTGGCCGAGGTTCTTGTTTATTTTATCATACCTTAATAAATCCATACTTCAAGAATTCTTCACTATATTGCCTTGGCCATAATTTCTTCTTCTTAGCAGAAGGCTCAGAAGAAAGGCACAGGCGGCGAAAATGCCTCGCCCATGCCAGTACGAGACATAGCAGGCTTCTCTGTCATTGAGTTTGTCTGTTTGTCTTTCTCGCCTGAACAAGAAGGTTTTGGTGCCTGAGTAGCAATGACACCCTTTTTAATAACAAATCGATCCATTTGATTACGAGTGTGGTTGCATGAACTGTTATATAACTAAAGGCGACTCCTGCACTCCTAAAACTTAAATGCACTGTAACTAATCATGTTCTGTAACTTCTGTTTCAAATCTGGAAGTACGCCTCACAGGCTCACGGCTTACACGTTCCATTCACGTTCGCCACCCACACCGCCACTGCGTCACCATGCACCTCTCTCTCTCTCTCTCTCTCTCTCTCTCTCTCGCAAATAGAAGTTCTGACCATTATGATTAGACTCGGATATTCGTTATGACTAGGTGGATCATTGTATGGATTCATATTTATCTTATTGCCATGTACATAATAATTTTATTTTATTTATGTATTTATTTTTGTGAGCCTGCGACCCAGTTTGGAGGACTTGGCGACCCAGTAATGGGTCGCGACCCATAGTTGAAGAACCCTGCTCTATCAGACAAGCATACTAAAATCCATAATAAAGATACAAATTCTCTTTGGTAGAAAATTATTTGAACCATAAAGACACGCTGCATTTTTCAAAGTAGATTCCAGAGCCGCCAGTGGTAAAATATCCCCAAAAATACGCCCCTTAGAAGCAGCTATAAATGCTTGAACCTGAGTTTGAATTTCCATTAATAAATACTCTTCCTCTCTCTCAACATTAAGGAAGGTAGTTTGACAAGAGGAAAAAACAATCGTAACATCCAAGTCCTCAACTTCTCAAAACCCCCTTGCAATTTTTTATTACTATCTTGTAATGCCGTCAAAGATTTACCCTGTATAGATAATTCCGCCGCCACCTGTTCAACCCTCGCTAAGCTTGCAGCCGACATAAGAGCTAACATCCCTATAAGCACTAAAATTAATTTTTACTAAAAAAAAAAAAAAAAAAATTTTAAGACCATAACACCTCTTATGAAAGAAATTACCCACAGCACTTTTTACTTTGGCATAGACAGCCACACCCAGGCTACAAACAAATAGAACTTCAGCATCTAAAAAAAAAAAACAAGAAAAGAAACCTATAAATAACCAGACACCGAAACGAAACAAAAACAGAACCCGCCCACTGGTCGACACCACATCATAAAGTTTACCTAACATCTCTAATTTGCACACACAAAACTCTGCAGTCACCCTGTGCCTCTTTTCACATAGATGACTTCGGCATTGCCAAAATTCAAACAACTAATTACGCTGAACCACCGCACTTGCGCAGAAAAAAAAAGAACAAAACAGACTTATATTAGACAACCAAAATCCATAAAACTCTACGGAGCAACGTCTTCCCGTGTTCAAAACCCCACATTACGTTCCTGAAACCAGCAAATAAAAATAAAAAGAGAATAAAAATACATAAGAAAAAGAAAAAAAAAATAGAAATTAACCCATAAATTCCCTTTAAAGAGTGCCTCTTGATCTTAGATATATGTGTCAACATGGACAATCCTGTTTTTTTTTTTTCTCAAACAACAAACCTACTCCTTCTTTATTTCCATAACCCGAAATGGACCTTCAAACTTAGGCCCTAATTTATAATTCAACTGATTCCTGACATTTCTTTTCACAAAAAAACTCTATCACCAACCGCAACTTTAACATTATCTGACTTAGAATTGCTCTTGTCAACCATTTCCTGTGCTTTCAACTCAAGATTCCTAGCAAGATGCGCGTATCTCTCCTTAGCAGTAGATACCAATGATCTAACCATACCGTCACAATGAGATAGAATAGATAATAAATCAAACACTGGATAACCCAACACGCCTCAGAGGAGACATCGCAATAGTATCGCTAACCATAGTATTAGTGCTAAGCCTGACCTGTGCAATATACCAATCCCAATTCACATCATTACCCCCTTCAGTGATTCTGAGAGCCTCAAGTACTTTCCTATTGGCCCGTACAGCTTATACTTAATTTTCCTAACTAATAAATTACCCTCTAACTTTAGACCCGCAAAAGGCAAAGTATAACCTTTCCTAACCAACTCCCCTCTAAGAGACACCTTTTGCCTGCAGAATTTCATCCTCATCCTATTTTGCCTCCATTAAACTAACATCCCAGTCTATGCAATCACCAGACACATAACAAACACGAGAATCAACCACATCGTAAAAACTCCAACTAAGGTCATCAATTACAACATTATATCTGCCTTCTATATATCTAAGCGTGGTGGCAACATCCTTAATTGTCAAAAACTGCCTACCTCTCTTAGAGTAAGATCCTACATATTAAAAAGATCCAACAAGAGCTTATGATCTGTAAGAGCTTCAACTTTGTTGACCAAAAATAACATCTTAAAATGGACCAAACTAGACACTACCGTAAACGTCTTCCTTACAAGCCTCTATGCCATCATGATTGGCATCTGTCACCAATATGAAAGGTCCCTTGAAATCTGGAAACTTCAGCACCAGGGAACTCATTAAAGCCTCTTTAATTTTCTGAAAGGCCAACTGTTGCTCCTCACTCCACACAAACTGCAGGTCATCCCTCAACACATCTGTCAAGGAGATGACAGGGTTTAAAAATCTTTGACAAAACTGCGGAAAAATCCCACCATGCCCAAGAAAGAACAAATCTGCATCTTCTTTTTAGGAGTAGGAAAGTCCACCATCGCCCTAACCTTATCCCCATTTACCCTGACACCTTCCTTACAAATAACATGACCCAAATATACTATCTGCTTCTTCAAGAAATCACACTTGGCTAATTTAATTTTCAAACCCGCTAACCTAAGCCTCCAAAGAACCTCCCTAAGTACCTCTAAATATTCATCTACAGAATCAGCAGAAATCAAGATACCATCCATATAAACATAAATGGACTTCCCTAACAATCCAAGCAAAATTTTATTTACTAATATAAAAGTCATAGGGCTACCCAACAACCCAAACTGTATACGCATAAACTCATAATGTCCCTTTGGCAAAGAAAAGCAGTATACTTGTGACTCTCCTCACTAAGAAGAACTTGCATCAAATCAATTAAAGAGTATTTTACCCCATATTTCCACGAACAAATCCAGCAGACACGCACTGAGCCATCCTTCTTAGGCACTGCTAACAATGGAAAAATTCAGAGGTGAGGAACTGGCCTCTTTATGCCTTCCTCTTCCCACTTATTGACCCTTTCCTCTACCTGTTCCGTAATCTTAAAAGGAATCCTATGAAGGGGACAAAAAATAGGCTTATTCTTATCCTCCAAAAAGAACCTTGTGTTCTAACACATCAATAAATGTAAACTTATCATACTTAAAACCTACATCTGCAAAACTCAGCCAGATCATCTTCCACCCCCTTCATATACTCTTTATAATTAGCATTAGCAAAATGATCTCTAAAATCGTGTCTCTAACCTGTAAATTCTGCCTTTGGAAATTCATTTATTTGCCCCTACAATGGCAAACAAATTATTTTCGTCAACCCAATCTTCAAAATCTACCACATATGTATTCTTCAGATATCAAAGAACTGAATTGTTACAGTGTAGTTATTCAGTAACCCTGTATTGGACATTGCTATAAAACAGTACTCACCACACACCTAAGCTTCTCTCTACTCTTACTTATGCACCTGTCTAGGCATTTTCATAGCTTTACTCAGACTTTCACCAGAACAACCATACCTGGGCTAAAACCACATCTTCTGATAAAGTGCCTTTATAACACTTCTTCCCCTCAGAAACATGTTAGTATCAACCCATAAACAATATTATCAATGCCCAATCCCTTATCATCATCCCCTTTAATCTCATCAATTTCCTCGTACGGGACAAAAATCCCATGTACCCCAACAGTTATACTGCCTGCCCCCATATGAATCAACATTTTGTGTCATCGGCACGCAGGATGACCCAATAATAATGTATTCCCCAAGGAAGCCCCTCCTATAGCAAAAATGGTTCTATGATAATTTTACTTCCCTGGGAAAAACAAACGTCCTGCATAACCTAAAACACTCAACAGTGGAGAGAGAGGGCTCAAACAGATGGAAAAAAACATTGATCAACATAAATCATTATTCATCAGATTAATGGACACCTCAGTATCAACAACCCCTGAAGACACATCAACACCTGCAGACCTTTCACACTTGAAAATGCTGACTCTAGAGCCCTCAGCCAAAGTCATATCACCTATCTTCTTCTGTTACTCAGTCCTCCAAAATTCTGTGGTTCTAGATATCCTCGAAACCCTCGAGGAGTTCTTCTATTAAAATGCTAGACCTCTGAGGCGCACTCCTAAACTCACCCCATTTAAGAACTGGACAAAACCATAACCATGTTCTTTGATGAGACCCTACCTAATTACAGTTAAAGCAACGGACCTGTGACACTGGAACCCACAGAACCTACTATTTGGCACACAACTGAGAAGGGAAACTAGAATCACCCCTTATGTTGGTGCTGGAATAGCACCAGAAGCCTTCAGCATCCCATTGATGAAAGTGCTATCCACTGTAGGACATTTTGACGGGTGTTTGCGAATCTGTGAGAAAAGCAAGGCTTCATCAAACCCATTTTCTATCATTTCATCAAAACTATTTACTATGGCATCAGGAACATCACTGAGCATCCATGCAAACTGGAGCAATTTCTCCCAGGTTATCAGAGAAATAATGTCACCCCTGCATCAGAGCATCTGGTGCTCAACTATATCAAAGAATCACTGACCCTTGTGAATCTTAAAAAGTGTGACCAAGGTCTTGAACTGCATCTCTGGCTTCAGCCGTCCCATTTGCTGACCTCAGAAACTTCTTGAGATCATACCATGTCTTCCATTTTCAAAATTGATAACTCCGACAACATTGTATGATAACCCCCCTATCTAACCTGAAGAAACTGTTTCCTTCATTAAAGGCCTCTACCCCATCCATAATTTTCTTGAAACAGTAATTTGACACACCCACGATAAAAATTGCAGAGGATACCTGAAGAACCCATCAATCAACCCCAGAAATGGCTGAACCCGGAGGTGGCAGTTGTAAATTTGTGTAACAACGTCACCTTATCCTATCTTCGGGACCCTTCGCCATATTGTAGGGATTGATAAAGCTCCAAGCCCCAACAGCATAACCTCATCTCAACTTCATACACAAACAGAAATGCCAAAAAAAATCTTTGTGCAGACACATGGGAAACTCTCAGGAGAAAAAAAAAGAAAAATGAGAAAATCAAAAAATGTTTGCAATAGCGTAAAAATATTTATTCCCAATAACCTTTTTTTGTCAAGCAATTATCAACACAATAACCTTAAATTTCTCAAAAATAATCTAAAAAACCAAGTATTTTGTAATCTCAATTAGTTCTTAATCATCATTTACCAAGAGCTACTGAGTTGCAAAAATACACAAGTCACACCAATATCCAACTACCCTGTCTACCCCCATATATAAAAATAAAAATAAATGTAGGAAAAGATATTAAAGTATGGTAACAGTGCAAAGAACAGTACATGTTAAACAAAGGTATAAAAACCCATCCAGGTTTTTGAAAAGCAAAGTCTCAACTCACCTCACAGGCAGTACACGAAGTCCAGCAAAGTGAAGTTTTTCACTAAGAAATCAAGACCCTAATGTCTAGCGTGTACTCAGAATGGAAAATTCACACTTCCTGACACGCTCATGAGAGCGAACTTGCAAATGTACTCTCCTCCAGAACTTGACGACTTTTGGTTATCAGAACATTCCGACATGGCCAGAACATCACCCAAGGAATGATGCCCTCTGTCTCCATGGGAAGCAAGACTAATGATTGACCTTTGTCAGCACTGGCTCATGAATACGTAGGCATTGTTTACTTTTTAGTATTTACACTTGCCCAGAATATGTCAAGGATGTAGCTAAGAAAAAAATGAAATATATAACATTAGACTTAAACTTTTTCATATATATATATATATATATATATATATATATATATATATATATATATATATATATATATATATAATATATATATAAACTAGCTGACCAACCAGCCCTGGCACTTCCAGGAAAACTCTGCATGACAACTGACATACTCTCTCTCTCTCTCTCTCTCTCTCTCTCTCTCTCTCTCTCCTAACATCTCCTCCTCTCATCTCTCTCTCTCTCTCTCTCCTTCTCTCCCTTCTCCCTCCTCTCCCTCCTCACTAATACCTCTCTCTCTCTCTCTCTCTCTCTCTCTCTCTCTCTCTCTCTCTCTCTCTCTCTCCGTTTCATAAGACAGTTGCTGTTATATTTCACCCTTCTCCTCCCCATTCCTGTCAGGGTTGAATTTGGACTTAAAGGGCATCAAGTATTACTATTCATCTCAAACCTCGAAAACTATGGATTAGACACAAATATCTGTAATTTTCAGTTTATTTTTATATGTCACCCCTTCCCCATTTCTCACCCCTTTGGTGTCAGTGATGCCTTCCCCACCCCGCCCCCACCCCACCACAGTATTCTTTTTGAAGATAGTAAGTCATAAGTATACCAAGTTTGGCTAGAAAATTGCTCAGTTCCTTCAGAGTTATGGTGGAACATACTCCTTACATGCACATACATTTATACACATACATACATATATATATATATATATATATATATATATATATATATCTGAAGAATATTGGTATGACAGAACATTTGTAATTAACAGTGATAAACTTGCGAAATTAACAGTTAATTGTGTTCCTTCCGGTTAGTATCATGAATGTTATCAATATCATTTTCCTTTTTCTGTTAATCATTCATTATCATTCGTTATTATTTCCATAACTGCTTCAATTATTGCTTTGTGTTTACTCAATATCGTTCCTCTAAAAACCTTAACATTACGAAGCAACGCAACCAGAGTAATCAAATATCCACAAACTTCTGAATGATATCATATAACACTGGGACCTCGGAAGAGATTAAAGGATTTATGAGTGTGTTCATCTCTCTCCCTCTCTCTCTCTCTCTCTCTCTCTAAAGTGAGTAACAAAATTTATAATCACTATGTATTAGGCGACTCGTGATAAAATACACTATTTCTTTATGTTTTTAAAACAAGAACTTTTTTTACTAGAGTTATTTTCTTCAAAGACATTCCAGATCTAACGAGCAGTTGTTATACATGGTCCAAACACAAAAGAAAGAAAAATACCCACACCAACAGATGCTTTTTCAAGATGCTGGATAGGAATTTTCCGTTATATAAAAAGAAGACGCTGTGTTTTCGTCTTGAAACCTCAAAATATCCGATGATTATTCGGCAATTGCACAAGAGAGAATAAAACCAATAATCTCCTTTGTTTCTTTGGAAATTTCTTTTAAAGCAGGTAATTAATTACTGTTATAACCATATAAGACCACAATACGATATACTTACTAAATTTTGATACTATGCATGCAGAACATAAGTCGATAGACCTTTCAAATTTTCTGCGAAAGAGAGAGAGAAGAGAAGAAGAAGAAAGAAGATTAAATTTTCATTTAGAGATGTAGTGCAAATCCTTCAAAAGAAATTGATCATCAGCGAAAGGTTTAATTAGAAAATGATTGCAGAAATACCAAGTGAAAAAATGGGAGAGGAACAGTAGAGAAGATAATGAAAAAAACTGAAAAAGACATTAAAGAAATTCCGCAGAATGTGTTAACAGACAGAAGGATTTTGGAAAAATTATTAACGGTACATAAAGAAAACACTTACTGGCTGTATATATTAATTCTTTATATACTTTCAGAAAGATATGCTGTCATGGCGACTGTTTTTTTATGTTTTTTTTATATAAAGAAAACATACAGGTTATCAATTAATTTCGAAGGAGCGGTCTTGTTGCCCAACAACTGAAGAATTAGGGAGCAGGTTTGTGAAAGTGTTTTATGACAGTAGCATTAGCTTCTTGACTAAACTTTAACATTTTTTTCTGAGTGTTTCATCGTGCATTTATCGTATTTAATATAGAGTATCTTCTCTCAAATGTGTGTTTTACACACAAGTGAATGATTGTGATCCTAACATCATGACGGATGGGTGACCATAATTGCGGTTCTGGATCGGTCGATATCAAAAGTTTCAGATGACCTAAAAATTATCGCTGAAATTCTCAGAAATAGTCGGTAAATTAACGTGATACGGCTTTTCAAATACCCGCTAAGATGGATCTGATCTTGATCAGAAGGATTTTTTCTTTCCCTCTATTACGTGTTCTCTTTTTTCTTCACATCATACGGAGTGAGCAAAAGACGAGTCCGTCACTCAGATGATGTGATTTTTCAAGGGTTACCTGAATCAAGTTCAAAGTCTTTTTGATGTTCCATAAATGTGCTGAAGAATCTTCCTGCGTTTGCTTTTTCGTTTAATAACATTTTAAGGCCTACTAATTATCTAACGAAATCAAACTCAAAATACTGCAGATGCACACCCGAACGGCGTTGCAGCTTGTAGTGCCTAAGAAAGCACAAAAGTGTAAAAGATTTTGTGAGTATAATCTTCTATGTAGTAGAAATACCATCCACCTGTGTGAATTATGGCAAGAATTCATGACTGAAAGGCAATGTCTCTGACAACACTATGGCATCATTAAAGATAATTGCTATAAAAATATAAGAAGAAGACCTAGATCCAGATGTGAGAGCCCAGTCAATTTATAAAAACACAAGAAAATATAAAGTTAAAATATTTGTGAAGGATAACGATAGAGTAAATGTATAAAAGAAAAGATTAGAACAGGCAATATAAGGTGGTAAAATAAAGAAAGAATAAAGAAAAGGAGATTAGAACTGACACAAGACTAAGATAGGGAATAACTCCACTAAATCAGAGGCAAAATTTTCCGAAAGAAGCTGAAGGGGCTAGAGTCGGAACAACCGACACAAGATTAGATTGAGTTCTGTGAATAACTCACTCAGTTCAATATCGAGGCAGATTCGTTCAGTCTGATCTCGTTATTTTCCGTCCGGCAATAAATCGACAAAGGTCTCCACGAATGGAAGTCTCCATCTGCTGAATACTAAGATAAGCCTTTGTTATTATTATAATAATATCATAGCAGTTACCTGTTAGCTACTGATGGCTGAGTGAAATCATCAATCTTCTTCTCAGAATTGATTGAGCTGTGGAAAATAGATGCTTTAGTATGATGCCTTGTTTATTGAGACAACATGTATGATGCCTTGTTTCTTTAACAACTATATATATATATATATATATATATATAATATATATATATATATATATATATATATATATATATATATATATATATATATATATATATATATATATATATATAATATATATATTCGTTAAAAGGAATTACTTCAGCGGCATCAATAAGCCTAGGGATATTCCATAACGTTAGAGTGTTTCCGATTCATGTTCTTTTAATCTTCAGTGAAGAATACACCTCTAATCTTCCACTGACGCTGTTTCACCACACTATGGGCATTATGGAAGTGACTACTCTCATTACAATTTCTGTTTACAGTAATTTTATCTCTCCATGCGGATGGGAAGAGTAGACCTAAGCAGTGACTGTCCAGTAATTAAGGGGATATGAACCACTTTTTTAGGTCAAAGAAGCTTTGGGTGTATCTTACGTAGGTGGAAAGAAGATTCTAATTATAAAACAATATGTTTAGAATTTACTAATAGTTGTTTATGAAATTTATAAAAGTATGACAAAGGTTATATCTAATATATTGTAAATGCTATGAATGTATATATTCTTATTTACAAATATTATGTGTTTATTTATAAAAAAACATATTTGCAAATATCAACTAGATGACGTTCGTGGCTCGTGTCGGGCAGGAACTCAGGGACATTTGAGGTGTTACTTGTGTTTCCCTGGGTGCTCCTCTATTTCTGACCGAAGTGTTGTGTCTAGCACTGGGGGCGTGCTCTCTGGTCTGCATTTGCGCATCCCTCCCTTCTGCTGGAAGGGAGCTGTGATCCGACTCTTGCTGGATATTAAGAATCACATTTGAATGGCGATGCCTTTACTGCTTCTGCTTTATAAGACGTCCATAGTTACTTTTTTGCGGATGCCCTAGGTGCTTTCAATCAACTGTTGTAGGGATGGTTTCCTGTCATGCAGGTCAATAAAATGCTGATGTATGGCCCCTTGGTTTCTGTAGGCCAACATTTGGTGTCCAAAAGGGTCATAGTAGTGTGTCCAATGTAGGTATTGCTGTGAGATTTATACATCTCCCTTGGGCATATGAATTTATATACCACATACATGCACACATCTTTTGTCCCACCAGGTCCGGTGTTATTTTTTTATTATAAGGGCTGCTACTAAGTTTGGTTTACTGTACAGCCTAAGGTTAATTAGTTTGGCATTCCTAAAGGGCCCCTGGGTGTTGCATCTCTAGCTAATTGGCAACATTGTTGCTCAGGACTGGTCTCCTCAGTCATCAAAAAGGTCTGGAGTCCATGGCATGGGACTGATCTTTTTTCCAATCATCATTCTTTTTCATTCTAGTTTTGGCAGTTATGGTTATGATAATATTGCATTTTCCCCGTCATTTTACGGAGCTTTTTTTTCTGTATTCAGGAAATGACGACATTTGGCAACATTTGATTCCAAAGAAAACATGTTACAGGATAATCTCAGGACAAGGAGGCCTAGACCTTCAGTAACCATCACAATGCGTTATTAATTAGAGGTTTTGCTCGATGATGAAGTAGTAAAGATTTTTATTCGAAAATAACGATGACAGTGATAGACCTGAACTATCAGATAGTGCTGACAGTGACTGTAGTGAAAATGGTGATGCTTATTATATTGTAGTTATGGACACCCCTATCTTAGAATCATTTCATAACTTCAGGTTTATGAGAGAATTATGAATTGACAAATGACTGAGGAGGAAGCATTTTGTTGAGCTGCTCTTAGTGGTCTTGGTAAAGGGTCTTGATTCCGTGATAAATTTTGCAAATGGAAGACCAACCAGATTATTCAGTTCTAGAAAAATCGGTGCTCTGAAACTTTTATTGAGATAATAAATTCTCATTTTTAATACAGAATGCCAAGTCTGTTTTTATTTATTTTTTTTTTTGAGGTTTTTGACATATAATCAGATGAAAAATTTTTCACCAAAAGCAAACGTTCAACAATTGTTTTGTAATAAGTAGATTTTTATACTGAATAACATGAAAACGGCTTTACTTTACTGTGGTGAAAGCACTGAGCTTAGGCATCAAGCAGAAATGAATCAGAAATAAAAATTAACTACATAATTCAGTTTTTGGATAATTACCTACATATCATTTGCATATTTTTATTACTCTTCCATTATAAAAACATTTCAGTAACATATTATTACTGTGCAAAATTATAACAGTAAGGAAAATAACAAAGAATCGAAGTACATATGAGAAAATCAGGGATAAGCAGGACGCTGCTCTTGTCGTGAGGCTGGCAGAGAAAGGTTCATGATTTCTGGAGGGAACGCGGCATTCTCTTAATCTTATGCGACGCAGACCCATAATGCAGGCGATGATAAATAACCAGATTATCCTCTGCCATCGTCGTGATCGGTTGGCAGAATTCGTCAATTTTCTTTTTAATCAAGTTTCTGATGATGAGGTCCTTGTACCCATTGTTTGTTAATAATTGATGAATTCTGTCTAATTTGTTGTTTACATCTCTCCAAGGACCCCTGTAGATCCCTGGCCACTCCATCCACTTGCCAATATATTTGTCCTCGATGCCTTCAGCATGTCATATAGGATATCGTCAGGTATGGGAAGCGGTTCGTTTCGGACCTATACACATGCGAATCAAGGGTAATACTGGTCGTTTCTTCGACGGGAACGTTCGTAAACAGGCTTTCCACGTAGAGAGAGGTGATGTCATCATCAGGTCCTTTTGCTTGTAGAAGGTCGATGAATTCTACCGCTGACTTCAGTGAATACTCACCAGGAATATACGACACTAAAAAGATTATTTAAGACCTTTGCTATCCTGTAGGTTTTGAGGATGATGCCATTTGAGCGATGATGGGCCCAAGTGGGTTGCCGGTCTTGTGGGCTTTACTTTCAGGGGTTTTATAGTCTTGTTGTTGTTGGCCCTAGCGGAGGTCCTCAGTAGGGTGCCCACCAAACGGAACTTGGAAGAGTCCTGAGAGCCATTTCATTTTTTTTCTTTCAACTTTTTTTATTAGGTCTTGTTGGTTGTTGGCTGCATCTGAGTTTGTCTCTCAAGGTCTCCATTTCCGAAAATTCTTTTCGCTTCTACCTTCCGTGGTTTCTTGTCAGTACTTTTTGTGGGATGGAGTTTGTCTATCAGGGCTCAGTTCCCGCTTCCAGGTCTGGTGATTTTTGATGAAGACATCTTTGTGTTGTTCACTTTTCACGGGGACTCCATTGAAGGATGAATAATTTCTTAGTATGCCTTGCTGTCACCACCTGACCGTATTTCCTTTCTTCAAACTCTACGAGGTCACGTGCCGTTCCCCTGAATATCCCTGAACCAATCACTTTAGGTCTACTTTTCCATCCCCATTGAGAGACAAAATTATCGTAACTCGAAAATGTAATCCAGTAGTTACTTGATAATGCCATCAAATATAAGGCAGTGTCCCGTGCTGCAAGCTCTAAAAAGTCTTAAAAAAATGTTAAGTAAAATCGTTAAAAACAGTATCTGGTTCAGACAAGCATTTTGAACAAACTGACGGCATAGTCATGGGCTCCCCATTGTGTTCCGCTTTTGCCAACATTTTCATGTGCTCGCTGGAAGAGCTCATGTTAGATGAATGTTAGGTCTCATCTAAAAATGACTTTGACATAGGCCTTTTTTTTTAGCATATGCTAATTCTAAGCATAATAACATTAAATATACTGTGGAAAAAGGAGTGAACAATCATTTCTTTTTTTAGACGTTCTTATCACCAGAAATGATGTTTTTTAATACTTCAATGTTTTAAAGAAGACGTTTACTGGTTTAAGATACAACTACTACAGTTCATGTTTCTACAATTTTATATTTAACTATAATATTTACTCACCTCCACGGGCTTTATTATTGCTCGAATTGGCAATCTTTCACCTTGAAATTAATTTTCCCCTGTACTTTATGAATAACTACTATTCCGCAAACTTCTTTCTTAAGACAACCTTGCATTTTTCTTAACAAACAACTACTGATGTCACAAACCTCCTCAGTAATAAATTAAACTTTATGCCAAATTCCGCGTTTTACACGGAATTTTCTTTTAGAAAACGGTTTGTACAATTGATCCACAATCATTATTATGCCATTAATCTAAAATTAATTCCCAGAAATCCTTAAACAATTGGTTTCTTTTTTAACTACAAAGGTCGATTAACACTTTTTTTTATCTTCTAACATGGTTTATAGGCACTCATATATTCTGGGACATGTGTCGTATCCACAAGGAAGTTACTGAGGATCAGATTCGACTCCCATCGGGGAATAAACTTTCGTTCTGGCTGTAGGCTCTCCAATCCAGAGCATTCTAATATCAGAATTAATTCCAAAATTTTTAAAACTCACATTGAAAGAGATGATTTCGGCATAATAGGCCAAAGAACAACTAATGAATTGCCTATGCTTGAGTCACTGTTTATCAAACAACTGGTCCTCCAGTTAAATACCCAAAACTCCTCAACTCAGCTTTACATGAGTTAACTTTCTCTTTAACCATTCTAAGGTTGGTTAGCAGTCTTTGTTTCTCTTGTTTTTTTTTCAGCTTTATTGTATTTAGTAATTTTAATTTTTTATGATTTTAAAAGCTTTTTACAGCAACTTTTTGAGTAATTTATTCATTATTCAACAGATCCCTGATGATGTAATGAAAAGATTATTATGAAACGTTGGAAATAAAGAAATATGTTGGTTTCCTGTTCCACCTCACACTGATGTGTCATGTTGGCAGTTGGATGTATATATATATATATATATATATATATATATATATATATATATATATATATAACATATATATATATATACACATATATATATATATATATATATATATATATATATATATATAAAATGCTATATATAATATATATATATATATATATATAGAATGAACCATCTTAAGTGATACTGATATTAATATATATATATGAGTTTTCCACAAAACAATCTAAACATTCACACAATATTCCAATTAGTTGATAATTTTATTATTATAAAATCTGTGAGGTGAAATTAGAGTTATATGGTATAAGCTCCTAAATTAAAATTATTATTTATCCATTATAAAATCAATAGTCGCTCAGTACTCAAAAGTATTGACAGTGAAAAGAAAACACAGTCCTATGGAAAGTTTGCAGCCCATTTACATGAAATGATGTACAACGCAAGAATTATGAAAGTTATCTTTCGGTTTACCATTCCCTTTATCCAGTATTTCTATTCATCGGTTTTTCTCTTAATAATTTTTGGGATCTAATTGTCTCATGACCAACTATTTCCTGATTATCTCAAAATTAATATTTTCCTATAAAATCTGGACTCAAAAGTTCCTTACCAAAAGTGGATGAAGCATAATAAAAGAATAATAAAACAGAGAAATCGCTCTCTCTCTAAATTTCCACAACAACTAGCCGCAATTTGCTAAGATCAAAATCAGACTGATCCAAGAAACTATCACGTCTTCAATTTTATCTTGTATTGAAATAGAAATCAGACATCTTGAACAATGCCCTGTTATTGACGATATTTGCCATGTGGAAACATTTAGGGTGAACGATTTGATCAGATACCCGAGCGTCATGGTCGCCTTACGCCAGTGACGTTTCAATCGACCCCCACTGCAGAACGGGCATTCCTTCCACGGCTGTTTGGCAAATGGTGGAAACAGAATTAAAGGTTATCATCTTTATAGAAGAATGGAGAATGCGATTTAGATTTTCAGTTAATCAATCAAAGAGATTTGTTTTATGTACACTACCATAATAAACAAGTAAAAATGAGTCGAAATTTCTTCGGTGCAATCGAGTTTTTGTACATCGGTAATCAAGGCCACAGAAAATCGATCTATCTTCGGTGATCTCGGTATAATGGTGCAATAGCTTTCGGCCCATGAAACTTTAACCACGGGACGGTGGTGGCATGCCCTATATCGTTGCCAGATGCACGATTATGGCTAACTTTAACTTTTATAAAATAAAAACTGCTGAGGCTAGAGGGCTGCATCATGGTTGAAGATTGAAGGTGGATGATCAGCACACCAATTTACAGCCCTCTAGCCTCAGTAGTTTTTAAGATCTGAGGGGGGAGACAAAAAGTGAGACTGAAAAAGCCACAGAGACAAAGTTTTTTTACAGAAAAATAAAATCAATTTGAAAGGCAAAATACCGTGATTATTCAGTACTCAAAATTGATTCTCATTAAAGTTATATTGAGATTGACTGTCCGTCTTACCTGATTTACAACGCCATCTCATAATATCTGATCAATTGTTGTTCCATTTGAATTGTTTCTTTTCCGGAGCCCAGTAAGTGATGATGAAAAAACTTTAGGAGGTCAAGGAAACAAGTTTTTTCATTATGATGATGATATTGGTCTGACGGTGATTATAGTGCATACTCAGGAACGATTTCATGATTGGGAAAGAATTATTTTATCAACTTATTGGTGAATGCTTCTCTCTCTCTCTCTCTCAAATAGAATATCAAAGAATATTACAGTAAAACAGACTCATGTTTAACGCATCCTATCTCATGGGTGTATGCTTTAGCTCTCTCTCTCTCTCTCTAAAATAAAATATCAAAGAATATTACATGTAAAACAGACTCATGTCTAACGCAGCCAATCTCATAGGTGTAAGCTTTAGCTCTCTCTCAAGGAAAAATCTCTTTGTCTGTCTGTTTCACCACTAAGATAAGTTTTGAAATAGGAAAAGAATATTAATAAAGTTCGGAATGACTGACTTTGGAGATGATACAGTTTTGACTGTTGATAATGAAGGGAAGTTCCAGATACTGACGAAAACGTCAAAAAATTATTGTAATGTAAACCAAGTGAAAGGTCTTGTGAAAAAAGTTTAATACAGTGAGACTAAATGGAAGCTCAGGAGCATGGTTGGTGGTTGGATAGAATTATCTGGATCTTTAGAGGAGAGTTGGATGGAAGATGAATAACAGAACAGGCACTCAATGATTGAAGCAGGAGCTCCATATTCAGATATATTATAGGTGACATGGGGAGGGAGTAATCTGAGTTGCATAGAAGGGACTGTGAAGTGGAACGCAGTTACTGAAAACAAATGAAGATGAAATGGGGAGGCTCGATAAGAATTTGAGTGGTATAATGTGAAATTGAAAAGCTGAAAAGATTAGGTTGAAGGAGAAGCTCAGAAAAAGATTAGGGTTTAGAAGAAGCAAATAGCTCTGAAAAACGATAGTTAAGGAACAGTGGGTGCAATTTTTTTCTTTGAGGAAATCGAGAAGTAAACAATAAAATGCTGGCATGGGGTAAGGGTAGAAGTGATGAAACACATGGTGGAGAGTAGAGCAACATAGAAGTGTTGACGAGATACTGACCGGCCTTTTTTTTTTTTTTTTTTTTTTTACATAAATGAGACGAATGATAATAGAGAAGTCTTAGGCTTTAGTGTATACGTCCTTGACTAAGTGGGGTGAATGATGTCATTGTGGTTTTGGTACCTTGAATCATTCCTCTAGTTGCTGCCACATCCAAAGTTAATCTGTTAAAATCGTGGATGAGCCCTTCACGCAAAAAGCCTACGACATTAGCTGCTTGCTCATATATTCGCAAAAGGCCAGTCTGTAAAACGTCGAACTCCCCTGCTCAAAAGGTCATCCACTGGTATCTTGTATGGTCACTTAGGTTTAGAATATCATGGCCCTGGTTTTTCAATACATTTCACTTTATTTGTCCAAAACTTTCTGGGTATTCCTCTCCTACTCTCCTAACACCTCTTTCATATAACTAAGCATCAACAAAATACTGTGATCCTTCCTTTCACTTGCGCTAAACAATCTAACAACTCTCCTAAGACTTACTATACTGGAATATATTCCCACTAAATATTCATTCCAAACTTCACTTTCACAAAGAAGAATGGGCATAACGATCCTTCCAAAAAAAAAAAAAAAAAAAAAAAAAAAACTTTATGTCCACAGACATTTCAAGTTTCTTCCCAAACTTGTCAATCCATGGCAACTTTCTTCTGCTTTCATCTATTCTGTTACCAATTTTTCTCATCCTACCGTTATTCGTTATATTTACTCCAAAATGCATAAATGAATGAACTGTTTTCATTCTTTCACCGTCCATATTAACATTTATCACTCTCTCCCTTGTTTTAATTTGCCTACATAATTTTTGCTTATATATCTTCTCAGTTTTCCTAGTTTCTGCAGTTTCTTCTCACTGCCAAACATCAGCCATTCCACGCTACATTCATGGTCCATTCTCTTATCTACTCTTCTTTAACTGACTCTTGCATTACTCCATCCATAAAGGTTTCAAAGGCTTTTTGTAAGTCCATTTCACATCAAACCAGTCAGTTCATCTAGATTTGCTAACACATGCTTCGCTTATATCACATAAACTACTAACTGGTCCCGGCACCATCCATATTTTCTCCTTACCATTTCTGTTAGAAGCTTTTTCCAGGTCCATGTAAATTTGAACTTTTCCATTCTTCCTTCTATAAAATCAAACTGCACTGTCCTTGTCTTTCAGTCCTTCCATTCCTTGACTAATTGTTCAATCAAAATCTTACCACACATCTCTCCTGGTATGCCTTGTAATATTATGCCATTATATACACTTTTACCCATTCCTTTTAAAATTTTCTCATCCCATTATATCTTATATATCATTGCTAGCTTTTTAAATCGCACTTAACCATCATACTGCAGCTCAACTGTAATTCCATCCACTGCTGTGTCTCTTTTTTACAACCTCATATTCAATGTCTTCCATACATCCTCAACCACCACTTCCACAAGCATTGGCAGACTTCCACTATCTTTTTCCACTCTCGTGTCATTCACTCAGTCAACCTCTCTCATGCCTTCCTAATTCAGCAACTCCGAAGTCCTCCATCAACCCAGCACTGCTTTCACTTCAGGGATGCATTTGCTCTTAACCTTTTTCACTTACTTCTCAGTAGAATAACTTTCTTTCTCCTGAATGTGCTTGGTTACCTCTCGTCCCCTTTTAATATTTTTCTTCTTTTTGGCCATTGCTTCCTCTTGACTATTTTACCCACTCTGCTGTATTGCCTATTTGTTGTTTGTGTATTATACTGTAACAGGCATAAAACGACCATCATATAACTGTGCCCTCAGCCCTATTCTAGAAGGAAGATCATTACATTTTCCCAATATCATCCAGAGTTTAGATGGTAAAAAGTATGAATCGCAGAAACAGAATTCACTCAGTTTCCAGGAGACGCAGAATTCATTTGCGATACCTTTTCTCTGTTTCCATTCGGGTAGACTGTTGAGAAATCCGGAGGAAGGATATCGGAGGGGATTGCCCTTTTGAATTTGTGCCTTCCCTTTGGTCTCCTCTTGGGCTCTTTTCTCTTTGTTTGTTTCCTTATGTTGCCCAAGTGAATATTATTTTTTCATTCTACTGAGCTGATTCCCTGTATTTTAGAAATGAATTATTCTTTTTCGTCAACATATCGATTTCTTCTTCAAGTATCAAGCTTCTTGAACAAGGAATCGAAACTTGAAAACAGGTACTCAGCACATATGCAATTTTTGATAGTTCAATATCTATTTCCATCAGGTTTGATTTCGCTCTGTATCATCAATAACCCTTCTGGATTGTTCCTGACCCAGACAGTCCCTCTTAACATTTGCATTGAAATATTTTCTTGCTTTTGGATATACTCAAATATGCTTTTGATCACTTATACCTTAACTTTGCAAAAGAAATTGAATAAATTATTTTAACTAAATAACAGACGAACGCGACTTATTCTTCACAATATTCTCTGTTATGATAAAGATGTGTACTTTCCTGCCTTGTGGTTGACTTATTCTGACGAGAGACATTGGTCACGTGATTTGGAGTCACAAAACAGTTCTCTTTCTCATTTAGACTGAATCCAGCTTCAGATGTCTAACTAATCATAATAATCTTAATTATGTTTAAATTTCGCCATCACTAAGATGAACGTTATTGTTATATTGGTTATTATAATTTCTTATTCTGTGATCTAAATTTTTCTTAAAATCTTCATAATAATCACAAAATTCAATATAACAATATCCCTAGAGACAAAAATTTTCCAAAATTAGGAACAAACATGGATTTAAATATATCATAAATGTAGATGTTTAATAAAAAATTTGCTTATTATTTGATTAAACTTTGCACATTTTCAATGAAATGTCATCTCAAAGATTTAAGGTATCTCATTCACAGTGGTGTATTTATTATATTAGTTTTTTTTTTTTTTGTTTTTTGAAGAAAGTAACTCGGAACTACAGTTATTTGTGTCATTCAACGACGTGACCATTTGAGCTGGAAAGAATATCAGAATTGATCAGAAATGCCTCAAGAAAATTTGGGAAACAGAAAAAGTGGCAATTGCATAAGGTGACTAAGACCAGATTTTGAGATTTTTTTGAAAATGCTAATGATTTTTGTATTCAGACAGCAGCATTATTTTGATTTTGTGAAATTTACTGCCATTGACAGAAATCCATTTACTTTAATGTTTATTATATACAATTCTCCAGTGTGTAAAAAAAGGAAATAAGCAGAAATTGCAACTAAATAAGACGGAATTCAAAAGGATAAACACATAAAGAAACAGCAGAATTAGAGGAGCAGAGTGTTATAGAGAAGCACATGGCTGCTGTTTGAGTCTGGTGTAAATTATAATCAAAATTTGGGGCGGATGATCCTGGCAACTCAGATAACTTCTCAAAATTAGTGGATTATTTATGGAAAGTTGAACATAATTTTTAGTTTGTGTTTCTCTCGATTTGTTATTATTCATTGCATTGAATATTTTTTTTCTCAGTTTCGATTACTTCTGCATTTATTTTATTTATTCTTGACTTATTTACATTTCACATTTGTTTATGAATAATGAGTTCTGCAGACCTCCCCCACTTCTCCTCCCTATCTTAGCTTTGGACAATTGTTTCCTGTGCCTCCTGTGGTGCCTATCTGTGTTTTGTAACGTAATTACGTAAAATGAAAAAGATACAGCAAGATTATTACTTTTGTTATTGTTTTGTTGTTCATAGGTATAAATTTGGAGCTCTATGGAAAATAATACAATGTTCTTATATATCAATGTATATTCCTGCTTTGGGGGAAAACATTATTCAAGTTACTTTATTTTGCGTTTATATTCATTGTTTTCATGAACTTAGACGTTTTTTTTCCCTCTTACCAGCTTAGGAAAACCAGTTTTTTCAAATATGTCCTTTTCATGAAGAGTAAAATTATATAAAAGAATTCCCGTTTGTATGATTTTTTTATTAATTAAACAGATTAAATACACAAAATTCCAAGCGACATCTCTAGACATACAAAAATTATACTGGCGGTCCTCTATGCTATCTTCAATAAATACATTTCCACTGAGTTCGCATATATGAAAAGCCACGATTATGGAAGGGAGAGAGAGAGAGAGAGAGAGAGAGAGAGAGAGAGGAGAGAGAGAGAGAGGTTGACCATAACACAAACTTCATGGGTCTCACTATTACGTGGATTATCGTTAA
>NC_089793.1:57759360-57766860 GCF_040412425.1 Macrobrachium rosenbergii
GGATAACTTTAACCTTAAATAAAAAAAAAAAAATAAAAAACTACTGAAGCTAGAGGGTGCAATTTGATATATTTGATTATTGGAGGGTGGAAGATTAACATACCAATTTGCAGCCCTCTAGCTTCAGTAGTTTTTAAGATCTGAAGGCGGACAGAAAAAGTGCGGACAGAATAGACTGGAGACGGACAGACAAAGTTGGCACAATAGTTTTCTTTTATAGAAATATAATAAAACCCATTCTTTAAGGCATCCTTTAATGTAGAGTAATCACAACGAGCCACAGTTTGCTCCTCCTCATCTCAAGAGAAGCCTTATGTGTGGCTCGAAACTGTTGGGAATCCTCTAGATTGAAAAATACATTAGAAAACGGGGTTTTGTTTGTACTTGATAACACGCACCACACGCCCGTGCAAATGCTTTTTTGTATACCAGTGCACTTAGTGTTGAAATGAAAAGTTATCCTTTAGACATAGACATACGACGTATCTGAAGTAATCAGGTATTGAGATTTCTACTGAAACCTCAATAGAAATTACAAGGACGTCTTTTGGAATATTATTAGGGCTCTAGCATCAAAATAGATGTTTTAATTGAGCCTCGATTGCCATTACCTTCCAGACAAGCAGACCTGATACCTAAACGTATACCATTACAAGGTCAGGAACATGATGGATTCTCATCTCAAGGGAAGTCATTGCGACTCTCTCCTTGTGACGAATTCATCCTTTATGCCTTCCCAGTACCAAGATCAAAATGAGGGGTTGGGGATCATGTTAACTGCCTGGCTTCCAAAAGAAGTAAGCTAATAAAAAACCTGACAATAAACTTGGAAATCTAATGGGATCAACAATGAGTCACTTGCGTGATTAAGTGAACAAGTCACAGTTTGCACCAGGACTGAAACTCCCTCACTAGATTATGTTAACTTTATAAATCATAACATTGCGCATTACGTTTTTTACTCAGACTTTCCTTTATACAATATTCCACTGGAAATTCCGCCTCCTAAACCTGTCCCTGATTGGGGTGGAAATCCCTTTAAGCTGCTGCGAAAATACATCATCATCAGCATTACCCATTCTTGCCCCTCTTCTGCACACCACTTAATTCAACAAATAGTTCGCAGTGATGTAGCATGATAATACAAACACCATCATTCATACTAGGTAGCTTTTCTAAATTAGATTTAGCACGCACGGGACTGCGGAAATATTCCTCAATCGTTCGGCTCTAAGTTTGTTTATGTGGTTTTCTTGTGAAATATTAATAAAAACAGACAAAAGAAAATCATACCAAAAAAAAAAAAAAACTTGATTGCGCTGAAGAATCTTGTTTTTATTTTACATCGAATCCACACAATATGCTTATGACGCTTTTCTCTAATTCTCTACATAGTTACCTCTCAAATCATGTCCAAGGTCACACACACGTACACACAAAGTAAAAATGTAGCAGATCATTTTCAAAGACATCTGGTTCACAGCGACTGCAGAAAATAATAAGAGCAGTAAAAAATTTTCGCTTAGCTTTATAAAAAAAGAAAATACATTAACCAGTTGACAAAGAAAAACTCATTCAAATTTAAAACTCTTGATAAATTGTTCACATAAAATGGACGTACTTTCCCAGAGTTTCACGAAAAATGTCCTTCAGAGAAAAAATTCAAAACTCTCTGAGATATGGAAAAAAACTTATTATTTTGAGATTGGATGAGGTATCGGAAAATGGACAAATATGTGAAAGCTCTTTTCTGAATTATCTCTGCATGAAAAATAAGCCCAGGATAACTTAGAATCCACAGTTTTTATTAATGATGACTTTGCATACATTTGATATCATCTTGACCGGCAATGATAAGGAAAGTAAGGCGTTCTTATGCCTCCCTTTTCATAAACAAATAATGGTTACGCTTATGTAAACAGCAAAATCTTGACAAGTGTCATGGAGTATAAGAACAAAGGATCCGGGAAGTTGTTGTTCATATTAGTGATAATGAATGTATCAGTTTCTCTGTTGACAATAGAAAACTATAATTCTCTTTGATGTTGATGAAATGGATCTTGAAGATTCAAAGTTAAAGGAAAGGTCAGTAGGGCATAGTAACCATAACTGAAGAAATTAAGTACGCAATTAAAGGGATTAGGAAGACAGTCTGATGTCAACATTTGTAAAGGTCAATTCATCTTCCTTTTTTTATTTTTTAAAGTCTTGAATCAATCTGAAAACTCTTTGGTATTATGTGGCATTTCTATCTGTTTGAACATCTTTGGATTTTTTTATTTGTAAATCAATTATTTTTTAAAATTTTCATATCTATTTCTTTTGTCAAAGATTTAATTTTTTTTTTTTTTAATTTATTTTCTTAGAAATCATTCATCAACTTTCTAAGGCAAATAATGGATTCCTTCATTTTCATCTTCCCACTATCAAGTATTTAACAATTTAATGTATTTAACTTAATTCGTTTTACTTTAATCCAATTATAGATATGATTTCCTTTTCCGCCACGGTTAGGTCATGTTCAGAATCATGTTTTCCAAACCCACACAAGCAGCTTCAGAGAGACACAACACAACTTATCTCATATCCAGAAAAAAAGAAGCATCTCGGGGCCATTGTAATCTTAATAGGTGGAGGGGGAAGGCAGAAAGAGCTCTGACAGATAACCGTCCTGCGAGGGGAGATATTTCGCAATATTCATGCTCATTTCTGTGTCACATTTAATAAGGTTTCTTTTGGTATATGAAAGTTTCGTTTGAGCGTGTCGTGCAGTTTTATTTACAACAGATACTCATTGAAAATATGTGTATGTGTGTGTGTGTGTGTGTTTGTAGAGGCAGGATTATCCGTTTAACCATATGCTTATATTAAGTCTATCAAGGATGGATTTTCAGCCAATCTCTTTTTGTAATTAAGAAGTCCTGCTATATTTTAATCTACTTTGGTGAAGCTTAAATTTTAAAAAATTATGTTGACTTAAACACCTGGTTTTTATCTTAAACAAATTGATTTTTGTATAGTTGCATAATTAATTACCACCTCATGTTTTGCAATGCTTTCCCGCTTTGAAATATTAAAATACTCTTATTTTCACAAGTTGTTATTCGTTGTTTCGTATTTAAATTTTCTTTTTCGATTTCACAGTCTGAAGTCACTCAGTATTGCTGTAACGACTGGAACCGTGAAGAACATTCATGTACTTTGCAGACGATAACAATGTGACTTGTGTATGGAATCGTGACATATACAGTAAATACAAATAACCTTCAATCCAATGACCTTTACGAAAATGACTTTCCTTATCATTAGATCCTCATAGTGATTGAAACTTCATCCCATCCCTTCTAGGAGCAGTCCTCGAAAAGATTAAATGTTTTAATGTTTTTACCAGTATATCATGGTTTAGGACTTGAGTTGGACTTCGTTTATCTGTCACGCGTCGAACACAATCACATACAATGCAAACTGATTGGCCTACTTTTTTTTATCCAGTTTTTAACTGCACCAAGTTTATTTTGGGTCAGAATTATCGATCTGATAATAAAATGTTTGTTCGTTTGGTAAACTAATGTCGAAGGATGCATTTCTGGATTATCAGACAACGGCCGAAGTTCATTTATTTCTTGAGATATTTTTCTTATCATTACGAAACACTGAAGTTCTCCAGAAAGTCCAAGGCTGAGAGAGGTTCTTTAATATTGTCGGGAATAAATAACAATTTTTGGAAACTATGAAAACGCCGAGACCTGTTCATAATATATCGGAATTTGTAAAGCAATAACACGAAAATGTAGGCGAAACAAACGTTGCCAGATGATGACCAGGTCCGTTTACCATCATTATAAAAATCTAACGACTGGGTGCAATTATCGGAACAACAATGCCATTTTGCCCAGTAAATTGGGAAATCATTCGCAGCTGAACGAATGTCTGGGAATCAACCTGTTTGAAAACACAGCCTTCTTTCTTATTACCAGCAACAGAAACACAGTTGCAAAAGACTTCAGAAATTCACGTCTGCGACTGGAATGGCAATATTTGTAATAGTAATAGTACTGGTAAGGAAATGGCCTTCCAATGGTTCCCGCTGTTGTTTCATATATCATTATTGCTATTGTCTTTACTTCTGCCTGACTATTTGGCGAAGCAAAATTATCCAAAAAATTTTGATGTCTTTATTACTATAGGCGACTTATATATATATATATATATATATATATATATATATATATATATATATATATATATATATATATATATATATATATATATATATATATATATATATATATATATATATATATATATATATATATATATATATATATATATATATATATATATATATATATATATATATATATATATATATATATATATATATATATATGACTTCTTATCACATCACCGTGATTCATATACAGTCAGAAAAGTGATATCGCTACAAACGTCATTTAATATCCAATTTGCTCTACCTTATGGAAATAATATATTTTCATATGTTACCGAAGGGGAATTTTTTTTTTTTTTTTTTTAGTTGATAATAAGTACGCCGTCCTATGGGCTCGAACCAACTTAGGACAGGAACTCAGGACTACAGGGACGCATTAACCCAGTCGGCCACAAGAGAGGTATAAGTGGATATCGGCTCCCATCAACTCACCCGCCGAACTCAGGTGTTTTGCATTTGGAGACGATATCCACCCACCTCTGCCATGTTGACCATAATCGTTTGTTGCACGCAGCCATATTATGACTTTTTATCACATCACCGTGATTCATATACAATCAGAAAGCTACAAACGTCCTTTAATATCCAATTCATTTTTTTTTGGTTGATAGCTGAAATAATATATTTCAGTCATATGTTACCGAAAAATTTTTTTTTTTTTTTTTTTTTTAATTGTTAGTTGATAATAAGTACGCGTCCCGCATTTCGAACCAACGAAGAACAGGAACTCAGGACTACAGGGACGCATTAACCCAGCCGGCCACAAGAGAGGTGAGCGGATATCGCTCCCATCAACTCACCCGTCAGAACTCAGGTGTTTTAGCATTTGGAGAGTTATATCCACCCACCTCTGCCATGTTGACCCCACCTCTGTAATGCGTTTGTCGCGACGCAGCCATATTATGACTTTTTATCACATCAACGTGATTCATATACAATCAGAAAGCTACAAACGTCCTTTAATATCCAATTTGCTCTACCTCGGAAATAATATATTTTCATATGTTACCGAAGGGGAATTTTTTTTTTTTTTTAGTTGATAATAAGACGCCGTCCCCATGGGCTCGGATTAAACCAACTTAGGACAGGAACTCAGACTACAGGGACGCATTAACCCAGTCGGCCACAAGAGAGTCATAATATACTTTCGTATAATATTGGCTCCCATCAACTCACCTGAGTCGAACTCAGGTGTTTTGCATTTGGAGACGATATCCACCTACCTCCTGCTGGTGTTGACCGTGTAATGCGCTTGTTGCACGCAGCCATATTATGACTTTTTTATCACATCACCGTGATTCATATACAATCAGAAAGCTACAAACGTCCTCTAATATCCAATTCATTTGTACTCGGAAATAATATATTTTTCATATATGTTACCGAAGGTGTTTTTTTTTTTTTTTTTTTTTTTTTTTTTTTTTTTTTAGTTGATAATAAGTACGCCGTCCCGTGGGCTCGAACCAACGAAGAACAGGAACTCAGGACTACAGGGACGCATTAACCCAGCCGGCCACAAGAGAGGTATAAGTGGATATCGGCTCCCATCAACTCACCCGTCGAACTCAGGTGTTTTGCATTTGGAGACGATATCCACCCACCTCTGCCATGTTGACCGTAATGCGCTTTGTCGCACGCAGCCATATTATGACTTTTTATCACATCACCGTGATTCATATACAATCAGAAAGCTACAAAACGTCCCTTAATATCCACTGCTCTACTCGGAAATAATATATTTTCATATATGTTACCGAAGGGGAATTTTTATTTTTTTTTTTAGTTGATAATAAGTACGCTGTCCCGTGGGCTCGAACCAACGAAGGACCAGAACTCAGGACTATTATTTCAGGGACGCATTAATTAAAGTCGTTTCCACAAGAGAGAGGTATGTATAAATCTCATATCGGCTCCCATCAACTCACCCGTCGAACTCAGGTGTTTTGCATTTGGAGATGGATATCCACCCACCTCTGCCATGTTGACCGTAATGCGTTTGTCGACGCAGCCATATTATGACTTTTTATCACATCACCGTGATTCATATACAATCAGAAAGCTACAAACGTCCCTTAATATCCAATTTTCTACCTCGGAAATAATATATTTTCAAACATATGTTACCGAAGGGGAATTTTTATTTTTTTTTTTTTTTAGTTGATAATAAGTACGCTGTCCCGTGGGCTCGAACCAACGAAGGACCAGAACTCAGGACTACAGGGACGTTTGTAGCATTAACCCAGTCGGCCACAAGAGAGGTTCAACATGGCAGGATATCGCTCCCATCAACTCACCCGTCCGAACTCAGGTGTTTTGCATTTGGAGACGATATCCACCCACCCTCTGCCATGTTGACCGTGGTAATGCGCTTGTCGCACGCAGCCATATTATTATGACTTTTTATCACATCACCGTGATTCATATACAATTAGAAAGCTACAAACGTCCCTTAATATCCACTTGCTTCACTCGGAAATAATATATTTTCAAACGTATATGTTACCGAAGGGAATTTATTCATTTTTTTTTTTTTTAGTTGATAATAAGTACGCTGTCCCGTGGGCTCGAACCAACGAAGGACCAGAACTCAGGACTACAGGGACGCATTAACCCAGTCGGCCAGAAGAGAGGTATAAGTGGATATCGGCTCCCATCAACTCACCCGTCAACTCAGGTGCTTTGCATTTGGAGACGATATCCACCCACCTCTGCCATGTTGACCGTGTAATGCGTTTGTTGCACGCAGCCATATTATGACTTTTTATCACATCACCGTGATTCATCATACAATCAGAAAGCTACAAACGTGGACTTATTATCAACAAAAATTCCTTCTAACATTTATGAAATAATATATTTTCATATATGTTACCGAAGGGGAATTTTTTATTTTATTTTTAGTTGATAATATGGTGATGTGATAAATAGCCATCTCGTGGGCTCAACCAACGAAGGACAGGAACTCCAGGAAAAACACCTGAGTTAATGCGTCCCTGTAGTCCTGAGTTCTTGTCCTTCCTGGGTTCGAGCCCACGGGACGGCGTACTTATTATCAACTAAAAAAAAAAAATCCCCTTCGGTAACATATGAAAATATATTATTTCCGAGGTAGAGTGAATTGGATATTAAAGGACGTTTGTAGCTTGATTGTATCGATTATATAAATATATCTATCTAAATATATATATATATAGGTATATATAAATACGCAAATACCTATATAGATATGGGATATATATATATATATATACTGGTATATATCTGTGTGT
>NC_089793.1:57769360-57809360 GCF_040412425.1 Macrobrachium rosenbergii
GATTTCTTCGTCTTTCTCCTTCCATTTTTGCCGACATTCTAGCTCTTATCAACATATGTCTCTTAGGAGGAGTTTGTGGGCTAATGCCCACCAAAAACAGCAGGAAAGGTCGTGCTGGCTTTGTCTGTCCGCCCGCACCATTTTCTGTCCCAACTTTCTCTGTCCGCCCTCAGATCTTAAAAACTACTGAGGCTGCAAACTGGTGTGTTGATCATCCACCTTTCAATCATCAAACGTGCCAAATTGCAGCCCTCTCTTATTAAGTAGGTTTTATGATAATTAGGGTTAAAGTAAGCCATAATCGTGCGTCTGGCAACGTTATAGGCTAGGCATCACCGGGCCGTGGTTAAAGTTTAATGGGCCGCAGCTCATACAGCATTATACCGAGACACCGAAAGATAGATCCATTTTCGGTGGCCTTTATTATACGGTGTAAAGAAAACTCGATTGCGCCGAAGAAACTTCGGCGCATATTTTACTTGTTTTTAGTAAAAATCTGTGAAATTTATTTGCACTAAATGTCATTGGGATGATTTTGTGGGTGGTTGAAGGAAATCCCCACAACTCAAAAACTATTTCGAATTGTGACAAAATACTGTTTAGACAAATGGTGGAGTGACATTCGAACTAGCGAAAATGAATTCATAAATTCTATTTTTCTTCAATTTACCTCAGTTGTTTTAAAGCGAGCCACTGAACACCACTGCAGGAATAAGTTTCTTTTGCAAGTTACTACTGTTCAAAATCCAAGGATAATCTATTCAGGCATAGATAAACCAAATAACAAATCAAAGTTATGACTAAAGTCATTACTGATGTTAACTGAAAACCTATTGGCAATATTCTTCTCCCAGCAAATATCGTTTTGATATTTGAAGGAGATGGAATCTTTATACCCGACAAACAGGAACCTTGATCATCATGCGTGATGGCTCAAAAGGATCGAATGATTTTGTCAGACAAATTCACTAATTAATCAACATGGTGGTGTCATTAACTGGGAAATGTCAGGGGTAATTCCCAGTTCATCGTTGACTCAGAGGTTTAAAAAGTAGTGACAATGGATGCTGCTGTCTTGATTTCCTTTTGATCCACATCTTAACTGAATAAATTGTAATGTCAACATTACACCTATTCTATATGAGCTTTACTTACAGGTTTTGCAATTTGCAATTAAATGAGAGAAATTGTGTATATAGTCACCGTTTAGGCAAGAATGTGACCATCTGATAGACATCAGATATAATAATAATAATAATAATAATAATAATAATAATAATAATAATAATAATAATAATAATAATAATAATAAAGAAGAAGAAGACGAAGACATGAACCACACATACAAAACGAGGTTTCCTCTCTTCTAGATCCAACATATGAAAACACGTTCGCAGATTTAACACGTTTTTGTTGTTATATTAACATCGCAATGAATTCATTAGCTTTCTTCCATAATGTGAACAGATATGGAGTATCATTAACTCGAAACATGTCTGCTTCTGCCAGAGATTTATCTCTTGTAGACAGAGTGGTTCATGATGATAGGTTTCTGTTTCCTAAAATCACAGAGCGCTCGACAGAGGGCCAGGTTGTGTTGTTGTTTCTTTCAAGAAAACCTAAGTTTTATATGTCATCTAGGTCACCGAAGGCTTAAGTGTACCCACAGGTGTGTGAACATGCAGTAACTATTTTGACCTTCCTTAAAGTAAAGTAGGAATGTAAACTTAGCATTTATTTACGTGTAAAAACTTAGGACTTTTTGCTCCGGTTTCCTGGCCCGGAAAATCATTTACTGTCGGGCTACGCTCCGGGCGTCTCAGTAGCAAACTTTAGCAGGTAGTAAAGTTGGCGACGACGAACAGTCTATTGTGCCAGTGTAAGACAGATAGTGACTCTCCCGTTTTCTGTGACTCCATAATGAATACGCCGAGGTTGAAAAAAATACCAGCGGTATTAAATACTTTGTGGGTGCTATTTATGATGATGATATTCTCTTAATTTTTAATGATGCTTTACGAATAGAAGATGATGAAATTAAAGGCATTACAGAATTATGGAAAACCAGGCTAATTGTTAAATGAAGCTTGAGAGAGAACTATGAAGGCATTTGCGAAGAGTTCAGTGGCAGAGAAATCAGTGTAAGAGACGCCCTAAAAATCCGAGTTGAAGATTTGTCTACTTACAGGTCGTATGTCACAGTGGGAAATGTGCCTTTTGAAATGCCTGACTTCATGCTGAATGACATTCTTTCCTGATATGGCATCTGAGTTATGTAAATAAGAACACTCGAAGTCAGGGAAGATACAAAGGCATTGATAATGGTGTCAGAACAGCTTCAGTGAATATTAATCGACAGATTCCTTCTTTCTTATATGTTGAGTGCGCCAATGCTTATATTTACATGTAATATAAAGGACAGACGAAAAGATGTAGACTTTCTTGGCAAACCAGCCATTTTGCTAATGAATGTGAAGTTGCAGTTGCGCAAAGACTTAATATCATTAGTGAAGTAGATTTCCCTCATTTATCTGGCCACCAACAAAGTAAAGGAAACGGAATGCCAGGAAGCCACCAAGACCCAGTGGACGCTCGAACTTGTGAAGGTATGCACCAAAACACTTCTCCAATTGATCGGCTTGTCGATGTCGGAAACGACCCAGTATGGTCTAGGAAAGAGAAGGTTTGTTCACAATTGACCCAAAATTCGACTAATTTAGCACATGACGTCACTCGGCGAGCGGATGGGATATCTACCTGTCAGCCAGGTCGAGGAAACATAGCAGAAAGGAGGCGGTGTAAATGCGATCGTGATTTTATATTGTGTATTTCTGTCATCGTTATTGTAGAATGATGCCGAATATTTATGCACTATGGATGTAACTCCAGTTCAGATCGAAATACTGATGATATTAATAATAAATTTCCTTAAAATGAGGAACTCTGAAAAAAATGGATTCGTCTGTGCAAGAGAAAAGACAAATTTAAAGCGGATTCTTCGACGATTTGTAGTTTGCATTTTGAATCAACTGATTATGCAAGGAACGTTAAATATGAAGTACTTAGAATCTCAATACCAAGTCGTCTTGTACAGTGAAAGAATGATCCAATATCAACAATGCATGTGCCTGCATCAGAGGAGAAGTTGAGAATTTGGTATTCTTTTGAGGTAAAGTCGATGCTTCTTAATGAATCAGTTTATATTGTTAATATATTACAATGCGACAAATATTTGCTACTTAATAGTTACTATGTTATCTATTACCATTCATAACTGAATGTTGCAAATGATCAGATGCCACGATTCCAATGTTTGGTTTTTCAGTGTATACAAGAAGAGAGTAAGTGTAGTGGTATTCTATCCAAGTAAAGTTAACTGTTCATAATGAATCAGTTTATATAGTTGAATACATTTACTGTATGACATATATTTGTCACTTACTATTTATTATGCTTACTATTACCATTGATAATCAAATGTTTCAAATGGTTTCATGTCACGATTTTCACTTTAGATTTTGGGTGGTGTAGGAGAAAAGGGGAGATGTAATGTAAATACATTTTTTATGTTTATTTTCTGTACAATTAAACATATGAACATTCCAGCTGATTTCCTATAAAGCTAACAATCATCATCAACGTGGCTTAGGAAATTTTTCTGTTTTCAAACTTGAAATATAATTGCTAGACTAGAACTTAGGGTCGGGGAATTAAAATACCATTATTCCATTTGGTGAATAAATTGTTGACCTACTTAAGCTTTTTGCAATACCTGCGCAGTTTCTTTTTTCTTTGCCCAGCAAATAGCAAAATTTAAGTTGACCATATGCCACCAATTATAGGATTTGGTCCAGGGAACTGAAATATAAAAATTTCCTTTGGCGAATAAATTGTTCACCTAGTTAATCTTTTCACGGTACCTGAGAAATATTTCGTCTGTGTCTCTGCCAGTAAACATAACTGCAGTTGACCGGATGCCACCAATTTCGAACTTTAGGTCAGGGAAATAAAATACCAAAATCTCCTTTGGAGAGTAAATGGGTGACTTGCTTAATCTTTTTATAATACATCGGTAATATTTCCATTGTTCTTTGCCCAGTCAATAATATAATTGCAGTTGCCCAGATGCCACCAATTATAAGATTAGGCTTAACCATACAGGTAATGATAGATTGTTTTTAGTTGAACGTAAGTCACCAGTTATTATTATTTTTTTTTTTTTTAATAAATGTCAGTTGCAAATATTACAGTAAATTATGTTTCTACCAGCTGGGGGTTGTTTCTTAAGCGTAGATAGGTAACCTAAAACTTGTCTTTAATAATAGGTAACCTGGGGTATGATATACCCCATGTTAGTTTTATTGGCAAATGCTTCCTAATACAAACAAATGAACTTATTTTCAGTCTTTTGGAAAAAAAGTGAACTTTAAGTAAAAAAAATTACAAATATTCGAAAAAATTAACTAATTTGCATATATCAATTTTAGCATTAAGCCTCAGAGAAATGAAAACTAAAATGTTGACTTCTTGGGTCACCCCCAGTAGCCCGATACTGGGACATTCTGTAAACAAAATGAGAAACGCAGGAACTGAAAAAGAGTTGAAAAAGCAAGAGGTCAAAAATAACAAATAGAAAAATGGTGATTTTGGTCATTTTCAGGGGACACAAAAATTTATAATAAAAATAGTACTTATGTTAGTTATATTGGCAATTGCTTCAAGAAACACACAATTCAAATTATTTTCATTCATTTTAGCCAAAAAAAGTGGGCTGTTATTGAATTTTTTTTTTACAAATTTTTGAAAAAAAAAAGTACTAATTTTAATCCATCAATTTTGACGTTACCCCTCGGAGAACTGTAAACTAAAATGCCGACTTCTTGGGTTACCCACGAACAGTAGACCGAGGCTGGGACATTCTGTAAGCAAAAGGAGAAACACAGGAAATTATTATTATTATTATTATTATTATTATTATTATTATTATTATTATTATTATTATTATTATTATTATTATATACATGTAAGAACATATTTAGCAGGTAGAATGAATGATAGTCCTTGACAGAACTTACTTTACTAGGATCTAAATGCAATCACTACAGATGGGTGTGGAGTGCTCACCACGCACCGGGCGAAGGCAGTGTATACACTGCTGCCGAGTCTTGTGGTCCTTCCTGGGGCAGAAGACACATCCCTTCACTGAGTTGTCACCATGAGCTGGCCCCTGATGTGGTAGGCTGATGCTGTACACATCCCTGATTGTCATCTGAGTGCTCCTCCGCATACCTTGAAATGACATCCGGTCCTCTGCCCAAGGGAAGCTCGAGCCTTCTGCCAGTTTCATCATGAATTGTCTGCACTCCATCACTGGTTGACCTCTGTCCTTCTGCATTCTCCTGTAGATGATCCATGCATTGATAGTTCCTGCATTTAGCATGCTGTAGAATACACATATTGGCCATCGTCTCGTCTTTCTGCTGCACGAATAACGAGCGCACATCTCATCGAACGCATCGACTGCGCCTTTAGTCTTATTGTAGCTAATCACCATCTCAGGCTTCCCATTGGCTTCTACAACAGGCTTATCAGGCATAATTGACATCCATCAATTGGACAAATTTGGTCTTCTTTTTGTCCAGATGGTAAGACAACATGGTCAGTGCTTGGTCATAGAGGAAAGCAGTGCAACCTTTGGGGATGATTTTTTTTATCAGTCATCACTCGTGGTGTGTGTGGCTTGTTGAGCCTCAGTGTCCCTAAGTATGTCAGGCCATAGTTTTGAAGAAGGTCATTCAAGAGTTGCATAGATGTGAACCAGTTTTCTCCTGCAACGTTTCTGTCAGTATGCTTGTAAGGCTCCACCAATTGCAATGTCACAAAATGGTTTTGTGTGTTTCCCTAGGTAAGCATGGCCCCCCGCATGTATTTAGTTGCCACATCGCAAATCATGATTATCTTGATCCCATATCTAGCTGGTTTATTATGAATAAACATTCTGAAAGGGCATTGCCCTCGAAACCCAAGCAGTTGCTCATCAGTCGTAATATGTGCTCCTGGTGTGTAGCCACTCTTACACTGGGCAATAAACAAGTCCCACACCTTTCTGATGGGGGCGAATTAATCATTCTTTTTCTCTCATAGTGTGGTCGTCAAACCGAAGGCAGCGCAGCAGAAAGCAGAATCTCCTTTCTGACATTGCAGCACTGTACAGTGAAGGTTCATACTTGGTACTAAGCATTTCCTTATTGGTAACATCATTATCACCTTTGGCCCCAGAGAAAATCAAAATACCAATCAGTGCTGATAACTCGGTGTACGTTGCTTTGTCCACTGTTGCCTTCTTGGTTTTCTACTCTTCGGCTTTATGTCAATGTGGGTGTTTGTGAGTGTGAGAATTTTATTTAGCATGTCAGTTGTGAAGAAATCATCGAAGCAAAGTGTGGGGCTGGGGTCTATATAGTGCTGTGTGGGTGATGCAAAGTTGAAAGCTGGCAACAGATTTCGCCTGGGAACTCTTGAGCTACTTCTAAAAACTACTGGCTTTGTCGACCACCGATGGCCATTTTTGTTTGTTAGGGTCTTCGAGGTGAATCTCACAAGTAAATCACGTCCTGTGGTGGAGGGTGACTGGCCTGCAACAGTCTATATTTTCCAATAAATCAAATCACTCATTGAATTAGTCTTTTCTTATAATTAATCTGAAAACAGTCTATAATCTGAAAAGAAAGAAGAAATTACTGTCTTTACTTAAACTTATTTTTTCCACTAAGTCAATGATTTTCTTAGGCACAATTGTTTTCCATTAGTCTTTTCTGGAAACCACATAGTTTTCCAATAAATCAAATCACTCATTGAATTAGTCTTTTCTTATAACCACATAGTTTTAAAATAAATTACTCCGTTTTCCTTGCTTATAGTCTATCACCTGAAAAGAAAAGAAAAATTAGCTGTAGACATCATCGTCAAAAGAAAAATTAGCTGTAGACATCATCATTATTCATAATTCATAATTTTACATTTTTACTATATATCTTGTGATGTCACACATAGGCAACCTGGAGGGTCTTACATACCCACAAAGACTCACCATGATAGGTAACCTGGGGGTCTGACACACCCAAAATCCCACCACGATAGATAACCTGAGGTGTGTTATACCCCATGAACCGACCACAATAGGTAACATGGGGCACAAGATACACCATCAACCCAACACGATACATAACATGGGGTAGAAAATACGCGAAGGACTCTATAGAGCAAACTGAGAGGCTGTTACCGGGATGACAACCCCATCCCCATGAAGGACTTGACAAGTCAGGAGGGTAAAGGGAAGGAGAGATCTCTCGGTCTTATGTTCATATAAAAAAAAAAAAAAAAAACTTGAAAAAAATTGTTGGGGTATCTCACACCTCAGGTTACCTATCTAGGGCTATATTCTTGATGTTATAGTAAAGTTCAATATTCTATGAATGAAATAAATCTTTTATTGCCCTTCCAGTACCTTTAAAAACAATTAAACTATTGTATTTTGCTTAATCACATTTTTACAAAAATATTGGCAAATCTCGTTATTAAAATTAAGATCTTTTGGTTTATAAACATTCCTTTCTGATTCTTTCTCTACCTACCTCGCCGTGTGACGTACTGTAGGTCTAGCTCCGCCTACCTGTGCGTGAACAGACCTTCTCTCTCTTAGACCATGCAACACCGTCTCTGACGAGCAACCCACTGTGCAAGTGGAATCTGAAACGCTGATGGAGGATTGCCATTCGATTGACCTGCTTGACGACACGGATACTATTCCAAATATATATAAATATAAAGAAAGCGATTTGGCCGCTATAAATGGAGCCTTAGGACATAATAGTGGGACAGACGTATTGAATGCAAGCTGCAACATCAAACAACGAACCACTGAGGCTGGTGCAGTGGTTCTTGTTGCAACTGACAGAACAATATCCGGAGAGACGTTTATTTGTTCACCGGACAGCAATCCTGGTGAAACTTTAGTCCAAGAACACAATGCAAAGGATATCAAAGATTTACAGTGCTTGTCAAACAGGTATAAGATCATTTTCAATCCAGCCATTTGTCTTGAGGGTGGAACCTGTATTCTCATCAAGAAGGATAGATTCTGTAATAAAGCATGTTGAAAGAAGAGAGGATTCTGGAATAATGTTCTGTACGTGGTGAGGTGAATGGTAGTAAAATTCCCATTGTTAACAGTATTATGTTCCATCAGGAAGAGCATTTTGACAACGAATTGCCCTACTGCCTGCTGTATGATAATAGCCATACAATTATGAGAGGTGGTTGGAACTGTGTTTTGAGTCCTAGAAACATCTCTAATAATGATGAATCAAACGTGTCAAAATCACCTCTCAGATTAATTATGATCCTTAGATTTAATGATGTATGGTTTTTGTATAACAGGGAACCCCAGCGTACTTACGTATGCACAAACTATGGTTTGCGCATTGATAGATTGTACTGTCAGACGCTCAAAGACAATGTAATTTCAAGCGAAATACTACCTGTGTCAAGCTCTGATCATTCTGCCGTCATTTGCAAAGCCAAGATTAATCCAAACATTAGTACTGGGAATTCATTTTGGAAGCTTAATACTGGTTTACTAGAAGTCGAAGAAATAAAAGAAGTTCAGGAGTTTGTGGACCTTTTTGAAAACACGTAAAATGAACTTGTATCATATCAGAAATTGGTGGAATCATTTGGTGAAACCAGAAATAAAACAATTCATTGTCAGAGAATGTACAAGGATTAGCAGGCAAAAGTATGGAGTCATCAATTATTTCGAAGCAAAACTAAGGAAACAATACATGAAACTCTCTGTGTCAGGAAATGCAGATTATGCAGACATTAGTATTCTCAAAGACAGTATAAACTGTTTAAAATCTCCGATATTAGAAGGGGCTAAAATACGACCGAGAATTCAAGACAGAACTGAAGGGGAAAAGCCTCCTCTTACCTTCTTGGGTAGCAAAGACCAGTTTAATGGTAGAAAGGTCATGACAGAAATAGTCGCAGAACGAAACATGATGCCGAATCTTGATAAAGGTACTGTTCTTACAAATAGCCAGGCCATTGAGCATTATGTGTTTAGGTATTACAAAAAAAAAAAAAAAAAACTTTACCGGAAAAACATTTGTGATGTACCTAGGCAAAACTTTTTTATGCAGTTTGTAGAAAAAAATGACTAATTCTGATAATGTTATATCCCATAAGAGTGTATCTTTCAGAGAGATACGTGATATTATTGGTTCCATTGCCAACAATAAATGTCCTGGTATAAACGAGATCCCAATAGAATTTTATAAGGTATTTTAGGAAGATATTAAGAATGTACTAAAATTGTTGTTTGAAAACATTATGGAAATGAAAACTCTCTCTAAGAGTCAGGGTACTGCACTGGTCACTCTCATATCGAAAGGTACTGACGAAAGTGCTTTGGCTGATTGGAAACCAATTTCATGGTTGTGCTGTGACTATAAGATACTGGCTAAGATAATTGTGAATAGAATGATAACAGTTATCCTCAGCTTTATCAGTCCTGAATAATTTTGCGTACCTGGAAGATCCATCAATACATGTAACACTTTAATTAGATATTGTGTATTATTGTTTGAACCTTGATTAGTCGAAAGCATTAATTTTGACCTTTTTGATATTAATTTTATACTTCAGATTCTTGAAATACTAGTTTTTGTGATGAGCTGGTTTCAAGCATTAAGATATTATACAAGAATATTGGAAGTTGTTGCATTGTTAATGGTAACATTGGTAGATATTTTAGTGCGCGGAGAGGAGTCCGACAAGGTTTCTCTCTTACTTGATGCTGTTTTCCATGAACCTCTGTACCTTGCTATAAAAAGAAATAGTTGCACTGAACACTTGCCCTTACCAAATGATAACAATCTTAGAGATCTTGGGTTTGCCGATGATCCAAATAATTTCGCTTCCCGTGACAAGGGAATTTTGGATATAAGCACATTAGTGTCCAGATTAGAAGCAGCCACAGGTGGTATTCAAAATAAAGCTAAGACGAAAATATTTGGATTAGGCCCATGGAGTGATAGGTCTGTTTGTCCTTTACCACGGCTTCAAGGATATACAGGTTTCTTTACAACTCTGGGAATTTTATTTTCTGGTAATTATGAAATAGCTTCTTGGACTAACATATTTTGTAAAATTAAAAATACTTTGGCATGCTTTCACAACAGAAGACTTACATTACATCAAAAAGCTGTTATTGTCAATACACTGATTTTTTCGAAGACATGGTATATTTCCCACATTTACCCTTTGCCTATTAAATATGCAAAACTAATAAGTAAAATTTTTTTTTTTATATTTCGGGAAAAAATGTAAATTTATCATAGGAGACTAACAAAGTCAAAGACTGAAGGAGGAATAGGGATGGTAAGTCTTTTCTGGAAGACACAAAGTACTCTAGCTGCTTCTTTCTTAGAGTTACGCTGTGATGAGGAATGCAGTTTTGAGTAAATTATTATAACAAATCACATATGAAAGGCTTCTTTACTGAAAATTTAAGACAAAGAAACAATTCATGTACAGTGGCATCCACGTATTCTGAAGTCTTAGTAACAGTTAGAAAATGTACAGCACTTCAGAATTTTCCTTTTATTAAATCTATATATGTGAACACATTGCCAGAAGTACAGCCAGCTGTCGAGAGTAAATACGCCCTTTATAATTGGTCCTTGATTTGGGAAAACATCTTTATGAAATTTATTTCTGCAGCGGATAGGGAAATAATATTTAAATATATTCACGAGATCTTAAAAAAAAAAAAAAAGATTAAGAGAAATGAAAATAAATTAAGACTCTCATTGCCTGTTTTGTGATGCTAAGAAATCAAAAATCCATGTGGTATATTTCTGCAAGAAAATTACAAACACAATAATCTGGTTGAGGGGAATTCTGAAGTATTTTTGCATTTTTCTGAAGTGTATTACGTATTTTGATTTCCCAGAGGCATTGAAGAGATAAAGGAACACAGCAACTTTAATCTTGTCGAGTTATATTGTAAATATATATATGGCTATTTAAAGACAAGAATGTGCATAAACGTTTGATTACAAATAAAATACAAGCTTCCATTATATGTGGCCAAAGAGATATCAAAACCTTTTTAAAAGATGGAAAGCAGTGTACGCTAGATATAAATGTGTGTAGCTCGAAATTTTTTGTAATTTTTTGCAAATAACTTATTTAATAAAAACTTAAAGAGAAAAAGATATTAGCAGTTATGACTTGGGCCATCGACGGATGGTCTCTTGTTTGTCACTTTTTCATAAGTTGTATTTCAACAAAGATCTTTCACATTCACAATTGACCCCTGATTCCCTCCACCTTCCGAGAGAAACCAGATTCGCTGAACAGCAGCACCAATATGCGGTAAATGGGCCTCGCTGTCGAACTTCTCAGTCCCGGAGGTACTTTATCCTTCACACCGTTGGACTATGGAACAGCCTCCCAGAAGATGTCGTGTAATTGGAACTTCAGAAGTTGAAGCGAAGATGCAAGGCATTACTCCCCTAATACTGTTCTCCTTCATTTTAATATATTTCTATATATTTGTTAATTTAACTTTTTTTTTTCTTTTTTAATAAGTTCGACCTCTTCTTTATATATTTCCCTTTACATCCTCTTACTTCTTCCTAATGAACACCGTATTCTTTGGAAGCTTGACTTTCAAGTCAATGTCCCCTGTGGAATTGTTCCATATGAATAGGTTTCATTTTATGAGTAATAATAATAATAATAATAAGGATTTAATGACAGTAGGAAATATGTCGGTATCGAGACACCTAAATTTTTATAAAAAGAGAGAGAGAGAGAGAGAGAGAGAGAGAGAGAGAGAGAGAGAGAGAGAGAGAGAGAGAGAGAGAGAGAGAGAGAGAGAGAGAGAGTTCTGGTAAGAGACGGAGTGGACGTGTTGGAATTCAGGTTTTAAGGAAGCAAGGTGATGAAAGCAAAGACTTGAAACATAAAAAAAAAAAAAAAAAAAAAAAAATTGGCTTCAAGTCTTGATAAAGAAAAGTGAGAAACCGAGTCTCAGCGGAGACTGAAACAAAGGAAAAGACGAGAAATGTTATGTCTCCCTTCAAAGCAAAAAGCGGGATAAGAGAACAGTTCTAATTATAAAATAAAACAAACATTTTCTAGAAAAGAAACATGATTTATTTTAAAAAGCGAAAATAAACTGCCTTCAAAATATAAAGTAGAAAATGGAAAGATAAGAAACCAATAAGTTCCAAGGAATAGCATTTCTTTTCTCTGTTGCCCCTTCTCTGCCTCCGAGGGACAAAAGCCATTGGCAGCCAGGAATCCTTTCTCTCCGTTTTGTTGCATACTTTAGATGAGCTGAATTTTTACGACACACACACACACACACACAAACACTCACACAACACGCACAGTCACGCTCCCAGGGGCAGACACTCTCGCTTGAAAGCAGGAAGATCGAGGGAAGCGTCAAGGGCAAGGTTCATGATCACAAGAAATATTATGGCCTTCGATGCAAACTTATCTAGGACACAAAAGATGAAACGCCTGAGTTTTGTAGGAAATATTCCAAACAGGAGCAAATTAGGACAACGCATCCAATTTGTCAATGGAGGTAAGAGGTTGCATTAGATTACCTGGAAACAATGAAATAATTATGATGAAGAAGATGAAAGCAAATGTGTCTTGAGGCATTATATTTGACTTAGCCAACGCGATACATGAGACTGTGAGCAACAGTAAGCGCAAACATACATTTCCATTCATGCATACATATATATATATATATATATATATATATATATATATATATATATATATATATATATATATATATATATATATATATATATATATATATATATATATATATATATATATATATATAATGTGTGTGTGTGTGTGTGTGTTATATAAATTCATGTCAAGATTAATTCGGAGAATTCATATACTATAGGTTGCAATATCAGCCTCATTTCTTATTTCATACTGTTATATCTAGTTGTTGGGCTTATCAAAACTAACCTTGGAATTTTGCTGTCATATTTAGCATGATTCATTTTTGCCCTCGTCTCGACAGGACTGAATCAAAAGCAAATCATTTGTTTAATAAATTTACTCATAAGCATATGCAAAGTCTCTTCTCCACAAAGAGAGCATTTTGACTCTCCTATAGACAGATTCTAGGAATTGCCGCGTTTGTTTCTTCCTGTTGGTCTGCCCTGACAACACCAGCAAACCTCTTCATTCTGTAGTCACCCCCTGACTTTATCTCTCTCTACTGCAAAGGTCCATGAATTTCTTCCAATTTCTATTTTCCAAAACTCTTACAATGGTCCATCATTTAACAGGTGATTTCATCATTTCCTTCTTTTTCTTACTGCCTGTCAGAATCTTTATATATGAAAATGGATGTATGTGTTTATGTATGTGCCAGAATAACTCTGAAATACACTGAGAAATTTCAGCCAAACTTGCTATACATATTATGACTTGCTATCTAGAAAAGAATACTGTTGGGGTAAGACATCACTGGCACCAAAGTGGGGGAGGGGTGTGTGGGAAGGGGGTGACATGTAAAAGTAACCGAAAATGAAAGATATTAGTCTCTAATTCATAGTTTTTGAGGTCACTGAGATGAATAGTGACACTCCCAATGCCCTTTAAGTCCAAGTTTAGCCTTGACAGGAAGGGAGGGTGAGGAGGGGTGGGAAGGGGATGACATATAAAAATAACCAGAAACGACAGATATTAGTGTCTAATCCATAGTTTCGAGGTCACTGAGATGAATAGTGACACTCCTGATGCCCTTAAAGTACAAGTTCAGCCCCGATAGGAAGGTGGGGTGAGAAGGGGGTGGGAAGGGGTGACATGTAAAAATAACAGAAAACGACAGATATTAGTACCTCCATAGCTTTAGAGATAGCTGAGATAAATAGCGACTTTCCCAATGTACTTTAAGTACAAATTCAGCTCTGATAGGAAGGAGGGGTGAGAAGGAGTTGGAAATGGATCACAAGCAAAAATAATAAAAAATGACACATAATATCTAATCCTATGTTTTGAGGTCGCTGAATTCAATAGTGACATTCCCAGTGCCCTTTAAGTCCAAGTTCAGCCCCGATAGGAAGAGGGGGTGGGAAGGGGATGACATGTTAAAATAACTAAAAATGACAGGAATTAGTGTCTAATTCATAGTTTTCGAGTCCGCTGAGATGAATAGTGACACTCCCGATGCCCTTTAAGTTAAACCTCACCCTTGGGAGGGGTGAGAAGGGGTGGGAAGGTGGTGATGTAAAAATAACCGAAAACGATAGATATCAGTGTTTAATCCATAGTTATCGAGGTTGTTGATATGAACAGTGACACTCCCAATACCCTTTGAGTCCAGGTTCAGCCCCATAGGAAGGGGTGGAAAGGGTGACATGTAAAAAAAGCCTAAAATGGCAGATATTAGTGTCTAATCCATAGATTTCGAGGTCGCTCATATGAATAGTGACACTCCCGATACCCTTTAAGTCCAAGTTCAGCTCCGATAGGAAGGGCAGAGTTGAGAAAGGGTGAAAAATAAATCTCAAAAATAACAGACAAATTTAGTCTCTAATCCATAATTTTTGAGGTCACTGAAATGAATATTGACACTCCCAAAGCATTTTAAGTCCAAGTTCAGACCCAGTAGGAATGGGTAGGTGGAGGGCGGGTGTGACAAGGGGTGAAATATAAATGTAAAAAATGCTGGGCAATGTAACTGAAGCAACTATCTCAAGAGGAAAGGGAGGGAGTGAGAGAGGGAGAGAGTGGGAGTGAGAAGTGAAAGAGAGAGAGAATAGTGGTGGTGTTGGGAGGGTAAAGAGAGAAATGAAAGAGAGAGAGAGAGAGAGAGAGAGAGAGAGAGAGAGAGAGAGAGAGAGAGAGAGGTGTTAGGAGGGTAAAGAGAGAGAGAGGGGGGTGTTAGGGGAGAAAGAAAGAGAGTAAAAGGGGTGTTAGTGAGGAGAGAGAGAGAGAGAGAGAGAGAGAGAGAGAGAGAGAGAGAGAGAAGAGAGAGAGAGAGAGAGAGAGAGAGAAAGTTTATCAGTTGTCATTCAGTGTTTTCCTTGGCAGCGCTGGGATGGTCAGCTAGTGAACTATATTGGTGCAATGTCTTTCCCATCCCTTCGCCCCCTGCTTTAAGAAGATAGGCGACTATCAAGGTTCTGATTTGACCTTTTGTTAAATGAACAGCAGAGATAAGGCTTAAAAAAACTGATAGCTGTTCTGTGACATATTTTTCAATAAATAACCAGGTTACGCCTTCATAAAGCAATGTATCCCCAATGATTACATAAATTCTCATTTACATGGACAGATATTCTGTAATGGAGTTATTGAATGTTTTAGATGAAAATTAATTCCCTGACTGTAGTTTATCATGATTTATAATTCATATCAGTACTTTCCTATACTTATGAACGTAAATGATATCACTATAAAATTTCATGAGCTTTTTCTTAGCTTCTGTTTGCGGAGCATTAATTATTTTCATCGGTGTATAACTATTAGAATTCTTTTGGAAGGGCACATGTCACTTCCGTTGCCCTTGTTTTAATTGAAGTTTTTTGTGTAAAATCACGATGATATTGCTCGCTGGAAAATTGGAAGATCTGAACATACATGGGATTATTATAGGGAACCATAAGAGTTTAAAGCTGCAGCAGTCCTTCATTTAAGTGGCAATTTCATATAATAAGACTTAAGGTAAGTTGACTTAGGAAAACATAGACTATTTAGTTGAAATTCTTCTTTTTCACGTAATTCTGTGTCGTTTGCTCCTGCTAATTTTCCGAACACACGCGCACACGTACACACTCACACACACACACATGTATACACACACACACACACACACACACACACACATATATATATATATATATATATATATATATATATATATATATATATATATATATATATATATATATATATATATATCAAATGTAGCACGAATGAACGTGTTTGGGAATATAAAAAAAATCCACGTGAGAAGGTGAGTGAAGACAGGGACTTTGAACAGTACTTTCGTAGTTTATTCTACATTTACAAGTGAACTTGAAATTGTAAAATAAACTACATAAGTACATAGTCCCTGTTTTCACTCACCTTCTTATGTGATTTTATGATACATACACGCATATATATATATATATATATATATATATATATATATATATATATATATATATATATATATATATATATATATATATATATATATATATATATATATATATATATATATTATATATATATATATATATATATATATATATATATATATATATATATATATATATATATATTATATATATATATATATATATATATATATATATATATTATATATATATATATATATATATATATATATATATATATATATATATATATATATATATATATATATATATATATATATATATATATATATTATATATATATATATATATATATATATATATATATATATATATATATATATATATATATATATATATATATATATATATATATATATATATATATATATATATATATATATATATATATATATATATATATATATATATATATATATATATATATATATATATATATATATATATATATATATATATATATATATATATATATATATATATATATATATATATATTATATATATATATATATATATATATATATATATATATATATATATATATATATATATATATATATATATATATATATATATATATATATATATATATATATATATATATATATATATATATATATATATATATATATATATATATATATATATATATATATATATATACATATATATATATATATATATATATATATATATATATATATATATATATATATATATATATATATATATATATATATATATATATATATATATATATATATATATATATATATATATATATATATATATATATATATATATATATATATATATATATATATATATGTCTTCAGAACACTGGCCATTGGCAGAATATATAGCAAAGGGTATCAGAAGGAGACGTCTTGCTGCATTTCATCTATTTATTTGAAAACGTTTCGAGGCCAAGCCTTATCACTGGACTGAAATATACAAACATTATATATTATAAAATTGACTCGACTAATTATAAAAGGTAATTTATTTAAAAAAGAAACTAAAAAACTAAAAGGGAAATGCTAAGTACTTTTCAAGGAATAGGAAGGAAGACGAGTGACAGTCACATCGTTTGACTGTATAACTGGAATGACTTTTTTAATAAAAAGTGATTCATAGATTATAAGCTGTTGTGGAGAAGAGGCCCTTGTGAGAATTTTACAGTCGTTACGTGGACGACACCTTCATTTTATTCAGAAACAAAGATCAAGCTGATGCTTTCCCGCAGTTTGCCAATAATGCTCATCGTAATATAAAATTTACCATTGATTATGAAAAGGAAAATAAATTGGTATTTTTAGATACTGAGGTTTCACGTAACATTGACGGTTTTTTTACATATTTTTTTAGAAAAGGACATTTACCGGCTTAGATAATAAATTTTAAAGTTGTTTTTGTTTTAATTTTAAACTAAATTCTCTTGATACCATCTTCCACGGGGCCTTTACTTTAACGTCGAGGTGGGTGGAATTTCATAAGGAAGTTATGATTTCACAAAAAAATTCTTTTAGACAATTATTTTCCGAACAAACTGTTTTTTAAACATTTAAATAAGTTCCGTAATGGTAAAATTATACAAAATTAACTTCCCTACTGTTCCCAGGAAACCATTTTATGCCAGTCTTCCTTTAATTCAAAATGATTCTTTCTTTAACAAAATTAGACAGCTAATACATCAACATGTCCCTGCCCTAATATGCCAACTAATAACAACAAGTACCCTGACAGTCAGGTCTCTCTAAATATGAAGATGAACTTGATCCCCTATTGGCATCAAATGCGGTCTACCTATTTACTTGTCCCCGTTGTAATCGGAGAAAATATGCTGGATCCTCTCGCAGAGTCCTCAAAGTTCTCACTGATTGACATAGGGGTGTGAGTTATAGCACTGGAATTCGATTGGCGTCTCCAGAATACTCCAATATTCGGAACCATGCCCATAAATGTAAATTTAACATCCAATATGAGCAATTAAAAATTCTTACAAGTGCCTCTTCTCCACAACAGCTTGCGTTCTATGAATCACTTTCTATTAAACAAGTAGTTCCAGAGTTAAACAGTCAAACGACCTCCACCCATCTCTTCTTGGCATAAGCTTACTTTTAACCAACGTGTCATGTGACTCACTCGTCTTCCTTCCTATTCCTTGAAAGGTACCTAGCATTTCCCTTTTAGTTTTTTAGTTTCTTTTTTAAATAAATTACCTTTCATAATTAGCCGAGTCAGTTTTATATTATTTATTTAATATTTGTATATTTCAGCCTGAAGATGAGACTTGGCCTCGAAACGTTGTCAAATAAATAGATGAAATTCTGCAAGACGTCTCCTTCTGATGCCCTTTGCTATACACACACACACACACACACACACACACACACACACACACACACACACACACACACACACACATACACACATATATATATATATATATATATATATATATATATATATATATATATATATATATATATATATATATATATATATATATATATTTAGTCACTTGAACGGCCCTCAGCAACTGTAAATTAAATAAAGTAACTTTACTGAAGTAAATGGAAGGAGTGAGGAGTTATTTGTCAGTAGGGCATCTTTTGTGGCAACATTTCGTTTGACGTAGGAGTTGCCAGTTTGCCATCCTTGACCTACTCCTGGCCCCATCCTACCCAGTTTACTTCTATGAGGTTTTTAAACCCGATGGGGCTCACCTTGGAAACTCAGCTGAGGAGCTTTAAACTCCTCCTCCACGGCAACCAGAAGAGGAAGTGATGCACTCACCTCCTTCTACACTCAGCTCACAGATAGACCAGATGTCTTGGCAAGATGCTCACGACCCAGCTTCCGGCAGCCATGTTGAACACATGGCACTGAAGTAGCCATCTTTGTTCTGCAGGGACTGAGAACCGTCTGAATAGGCTAACCCTTCCCTGCTGGATGCATGGCATGGCAAACCCAACGCAGCATTGATATTAACCCTCACAGCCACAGTTAAATATTTATTAAACTAACCCCTGGACCGGGCTAAATTTAAGGATGGCCAATTTTTTAAAAATCTCACATCAATGGAAAGAGGAAGATGTGCATTTGCACATGTTATAAGAAAAACTTCAAAAAAATTTTCTGTACCTTCCTTTGGGAGTTGAAAGTAAATATTTCCAACCCTGTCTGGGGCCTCTTTTACAAAAGGCAATCGTTAAAATATGCTAATTTTACCATGTTATAAGTGTTTTTTATAATAATTTTTTATCTTATTTTGTAAAACTATAATTACAGCTCACACAACACCATAACAAATAAGAACTTAAATCAGTAGCAAATTCTGAGCATATTTATTGTAAAATATTTACGAGATGCCCTGGGTTGGGAGCGGCGGTGCATTCTTCCATGACATCTCAAATCAGACTGATCTCTCTTTACAACTACGAGTCTACTGAGCTACTAGAGACTGGCCCAGTGTTGCCAGATTTTTTTCTCAAAACTCTGTAGATGTACATGAAAAAATCTGTAGAAATCTGTACTTAACAAAATATAATCTGTAGAAAATTCTGCAGCGTTTGCAGTGCATGCTTTATAAAACTTCTGCATTCAGACGCATTTCTGTGGAGAAAAATCAAAGCATCATCACTATATCTTTCAACATCGTCTATATAGCATTGTATTTGTTGGTATAGAAACAAATATTTTACAGGTTAACCATTATAATTTTGAATTTTGGTAATATTTCCTAACAGGATGGATGGCTGAAAATTATAAGCAAAAAGTTATTCATGATAATGAGTTTAAACATTATACTGAAGAGAAAATTATATATAACAAAACATTCTTCAATCAAACGATTATATTCTTCAGACTCAAGCTATGATCATACTCATAGCGAAACCGCCCCCGCCAAAAAAAAAAAAAAAAAATATATATATATGTATATATATATATATATATATATATATATATATATATATATATATATATATATATATATATATATATATATATATAAATGAAACAGTGGACTGACAATTATATTAATTTTTCTGTATGTTTGTATTATTCTAATTGTAACTGAAATAGAATACAAAAGCGAAAAAAAAATCTCCATGAATACAAATATATTGCAAAGGCACATTCTACTTTTTCTGACCATACATACTTCCAGTTCCAGCCCTTACCCTCTTCAGCAATGGCTTTCTTACAGTAAAATCAAAGCATCACTTTCCTTTGATTAACTGCTTAGTATGAATCAAACCTGTTAAGGTTTCAGTAGACAATCTATTTCTGGTTTTAGTTTTCATCCTGTTTATGGCAGAAAAAAACTCTCTCGACAATAGCACTTGGGTGTGGTAAACATAGCAGTGATTGCATGAATTTCGAAAGATTTGGAAACACCAAGTTATTGTCCATTTCCCTAGAGAACCTACTTTGCTCCAAAAAATTTCAGGTGACATATCCGAATTAACATCAAGAGTGCCTAAGGAACTAGCAAGCAACCTCCATTCTGTGTCTATGTTCTGAACATCTAATTCTATTGCATGGCCAAATGAAGTCATCAAATCTCCGAAAGATGGTATTCCTCGATCCATAACTATTTTTGGACTTAAAGCCTTCAAAGACACCATTGCTGATGAATCAATAGGAAACCTTTTGTAAATCTGAGACGCAGCTTCCATAAAAAAACTCTAAGCAATTTTGCCTAAAGTGTTTGAGTTCTTTTGCGTCATGTAACTGGGTTTCATTTCTTATCTCAATCCCTACTTTGATTCCAAGATACATTTCTCTCAGAGGTTTGAAATTACTATATGTAGTCTCTGATCTTTATGTGACTCAGTGCCAGTGGAGTTTTACTAACATAGTAACTTTCTTTCTGTGAGATAGCAGCATTCAAAAATGGTTTTTAGAGCTGAAGCAACTGAACTTTCGAGAATGTGTATATATTTGTGGTGAATCAGACTGTATTTGTTTATTCAGGTTATTAATATAAATAGGCAAGACAAAATCAAGAAACAACAGATACAATTTAGTAATAGGGTTACTTAGTCTCTGAAAAATGATTTCTGGACTGGTAAGTTTATCAACCAGGACAGCATTAGTAAAGTAAAGTTTTAGTGCACTGTATTGTTCAAGCAGTCTGGCCACAACCATATGCAGAGAGAGCCATCTAGTTTGTGGTGCAACAGTTTATGTGGTTTGACATTGGTGAAACTTTGAAACTCCTCAAAATATCCCATGCGGTTAGGGCTGCAGTGGAAGTAACTATAAATGTCCCTAGCTAGGTCCTCTAAAGATCGAGGTAATTTGAAAGAAGAATCAGATGCACACAGAGCAAAGGAATGACAAATACACTTCATCACAAATAAATGTGCTATGTCTTTCTTCAGTAGTGATGACAAGGAATGGTGTGCTCATAACATCGAGATTGGCCCATCTGCAGCAAAACCTAGCACATTATGTTTATAAGGAATGCCATGCTTATTGAAAAACCTTACTACATGATTATATAATGTATCAGCAGTTGCATCTTAGAGAGGAACTAGGCCAAGGAAAGCATCGCTAACAGTATCCTCAAATAATACTCGAGCTACCAAACATAGATGTTTAACACAACCTTTGTCTGTTGACTCGTCTACAATTAAGGAAAATTTGTTTTTTCGTAAATTTTCAATAATTTGAGAATGATCTTCCTCCCCAGTAACATTATTGATTATTGCTGTTGCTTTTGTACGGCCTAATGTTATTTTCTCTGCAATTTTAGAGTCACTACAAACAGCCTTTACCAACTTTGGTAAATGTTCGGCAAAAGCCAATGGTAAGTCATGTTCTGCTATAGCTGCAGCCAACCTTAGTTCACCCTTACAAACATCATCACCGAACTTTGAAAATCCTAAGTTTGTAACTTTACTCTGAAATTGCATGGCCTTTGCATCATCAATATGCTTCTGTTTTCCACAGTGTTTTTTCAAATCAGTTTTCCCTGCTGTTAACTTCAGATGACAGTCACAAGTACAATAAGCATCTTCACCACCCTCTGAGCTTGGTTTGAGCCAATTTTTAAACAAAGGATCCTCCTCGTATGACGAGCAGTATTTCTGGGAGTATCTTTTATTTTTCACTGTATCACTTGATTTTTCTGCCCTTGTCTTCTCCCCTTCGTTATCATCATCGCCCACTTGCACAAAAAAAAAATAAAAAATCAATAAAAGAAAAACCGTTTCCTGTCAAAATACCGAAACTTTGGAGAGAGAGAGAGAGAGAGAGAGAGAGAGAGAGAGAGAGAGAGAGAGAGAGAGAGAGAGAGAGAGAGAGAGAGAGGTATTACTTCATATTAAGGAGTTCCATAGGAAATGCATATTTTGGAAACTGAAAAGATTATTCTTCCTTCATAATTGCTAAGTGTATCTAGAGTACAAGTTCTACATTTTCAAGTAGCACCGTCAAAAAAAAAAGAAAAAAAATGAATATTGAATTATCACAATTTACTAGGAATAAAAATTTTTGTAAAAAAAAGTCAGTCAAGGAACCCAAGTCCGAATGGTCGCAATGATTATTGTCTGCTGCATGTATCTACACAGGAAATTCAGTGTGATTATGAATATTACAGATATGTATCCACCATACTCACTGTCATTTAATCTAACACATTTCACTGGTTTAGATATAATAAAAACAACCACTTTGCTGGCTCAGAGCAAAAAACTGGCTTAAAGGAAAAACACGTCAGAATATTGCTATCATATGTTCTGTTTTACTAACAATGAGCACCTGACAGTTCAGCAAAAATAAAATCAGACTAAAGGATAGTAGTAAACCTCTGCAGAATCCATGATAATGACGGCAGTGGCCTTGTCATAACCATGTGAGATTAAAAATCGTCATGTCAGTAGGAGAAAATTTGTGTTCACTTCAACTGTAACCTGCCAGCTTATCATTTAATTTAGCGTCTTAATATCAAGTCTTTCATTTTGCATATAGAGTTTTGTGTGACCTAATTGCTTTAAAAAGCACTAATCTTACCTTCTTCCACTAAACTTTTACTTTCAGCTCTTTTACTAGACTCGGTCTGAGTCTTGAATACCAGAGTTACTTTTCATGGTTGAAGTAGCAATGACAGACGTACTAGGAATAGGATTATCTATAGTATCTGATGCTATACTAGCAATTCCAGGGTCATCTATCTCTTCTGAATCCATGTTCCCTGCTCCGTTTTTACACTCCCGTACTATCTTTACCTGTATTAAAAGAAGAAAATTATTGGTGAAAGAAAAATATGAGAGAGCACGTGGAAGAGACAGTGAAATGTGGTTATATATATATATATATATATATATATATATATATATATATATATATATATATATATATATATATATATATATATATATATATATATATATATATATATGTGTGTGTGTCTGTCTGTCTGTCGTGTGTACGCACGTGTGCGTGCCTGTGTATAACACCATGGCATTCAAAAGTACATGTTAACCGACATACTTTCCCTTGAACGTACATGAACTATTTCTTCCCTTGACGGGGTTGACGAGAGGGAAAAGCTTTTCCTGAAAATGCTCTAACCTTCACTGTGTGTATGGGTGGTTTTGTGTGTACGCGCGCACGCCATATATATACTGTATAGGCTATATGAACATATACAGAATAATATGAATATACATACCATGTCCATAAAAGTACATAAAAATCAATAATGAATACAAAGAAACAACAACAATAATAATAACAAAAAAATTAATAAAATGATCAATCAGTCAATTAACCAATGAATGAAAACACAACAACAACAACGAAAATAATAATTGTAAAAATGATGATGGTGACCATACAGTAGAATACTGGCCATTACCATCTTACAGTGGCTGTAGCTAGATGAGGATGTGTAGCTGCATGTGAAGTAAACCTAATAAAATCTAGAGAGGGAGAGAATATAAGCTATTCTCAGAAGGCCTTAGACAGCATAGCTAAAACTGGACTGGTGCTCTCAAGATTTTAGATAGGATCATGTGTATGCTATAATAAGTAGAGGAGAATTAGATAACAAAAAAATTAAAGGAACATTGTTGACAATAATCAGGCTCGATAAATAGACAAATTACTGTGGCACAATCATAACACCTACCCTTTCCTTTCAATAGCCAACTACGTAATGACATTTTGACTGCCACATATATCTACAGTAGCAACACTTATATTGCCAAATTATTCCACACTTCACATATGTATTCACGCATAATGTATTAAAATAAATGTGCAGACAAAGCGAGACTCGTCATCACAGACACAAAGATAGATCACAATTATTGCTCTTCTCTGAAATTACGTCTTCACGAGACTGCCTTACATACAGTACAAGAATAAACAGGATGCATACATGTTTAAAAATTTGTTTCTTTCTGTCACGGTTCGTAAATGTTGTGTGCTAATGCCAGCAAATCCAGGTCTTGTCTATTGATGTGAGAGCAATATATATATATATATATATATATATATATATATATATATATATATATATATATATATATATATATATATATATATATATATATATATATATATATATATATATATATGTTTCAATTTCAAACCTTACTTCCATGTAACACAAGAAGGAATATTGCCTGCTACTTATTGTAGCTGTCTCCTTCCAAGGCAGTGATTCTTATATACTGTATACTTGCAGTAGGGTAGGCTACTTATACCACACGCTATAAACATTTTTATTATTTACAGTCTATTTTGGGGATTATGTATAGCAAGGAATAAAGAATCTGTAGATTTTCGCTCATTTTGGAGGAAAAATCTGAAAATCTGAGACATGATAAAAAATCTGTAGATTTCAGATTAATCTGTAGATCTGGCAACACTGGACTGGCCATGTGAGTTGCCAGAAGTCAATTATGTACCGTGGCAGTGATCAAATAATTTTTCCTGCAAAATTCATTCAAACTGAATGGCGCAAAACTTTAACATATTTGTATGTTACCCGGACTTCCCCACAAAGCTATGTATGTTATCCGTCCACAAAGAGCTTAATATAAAGCCAGATTAGTGACTGCCAGAATATGGCCTCGGATCCCCTTCCCTTTGTCCTTTACCTCTCGAAACCAAACCCATTTCTCTCACCCTCCTAAATTCCCTCATCCTTTTCCTACACCCAAATCCACTATCCAAACCTACCTGGTCAACCCCCAGATGTGCCATATTAATCTAAGTGTGACGAATTTGCTATTTATTGTTAAATTCAACTCTAGTAACCTAGAACCACCTCTCTTTTCAAACACGTATATTTTCAGCTAAATCAAAGTCCCTAGTCACTTGCCCAGGGCTAATTTGCATGCACCCTTTTTGTCCTATTCTTAATGAATACACACTTCTCTTGCAGGAGGTGCTAAACAAAACTGTATTCCACTCTCCAAGCCACTCACATCCACCCCTACCCATTCTGTTATTATTCATCTTTAAAAGCACACTGTATCATTATCCATATCATTGTTGAATTGATGACAGTTACTCCATTTACCACTCTTTTCCTAATTTTTACCTGTTATTGTAAATAAAGTAATATGCTGCACAAATTATTGTTCATGGCTACCTTATCCCTTTAGACCTATCTTTTTACAGATGAGTTCGTACAATTAGCGCCTTGGCTAGATGAATGATGAATTATCTCCATTCAGGCCTTTTACTCTCTCTCTCTCTCTCTCTCTCTCTCTCTCTGTATATATATATATATATATATATATATATATATATATATATATATATATATATATATATATATATATATATATATATATATATATATATATATATATATATATATCCCACCCGGAAACTTGAAGTTCTATGAGAGTTTGTGAAACGTCTCCTCAAGGCGCGCAAACCTATGTTCGTGAACCTAAAATGAGCCCTAAAAACGACACTAAAACTACCCATTTTTGTAAACAAAAAAAGAGCTCATAGTAGGTCTTATGAACGTTCATGAATGCTTAAAACGAACCCGAAAAGCACCTTCATGAACGTTCATGAAAGCTTAAAAACCTGAAAAGCACCTTTCTGCTAATAGCCTGTAGGCCTATATACATTGGGTTCGATCCCCAAGGAAGGCAAGATGGCTAGGTATAAGTCACCTTACACCCCTGAGCCTGTACATGTTCACCTAGCAATAAACAGGGCCTGGTATCAGTGAACTGTTATGATGACCCATCTGGGAATAAGCTGTCAAACACAAAGATTAAATGTTTCAAAATGTTGAATAATATACTTGCATTTTAAGAACCAATTTATTATAAATCATAATACATTACATTTAACAAAATAATCTTTCCATTATACAGCAAAAGTACCCAAAGGAAATAAGAAAAGAACATGGAATAAAGTACCTACACAACGATTTTTTTTGTCTGCTGTAATCTTCTTGAAGTTGTAGGCATAAATAGCATATAAAGTAAATTCCTTTTCAACTGTATGTTGAAGAAACCCCATTACACTTAAAATTTCATTTAATATCACCATTCAAAACTGTACAATCTTCATTTTATTATTTATCATACACAGTACCATATGTACACATTACTCAGCAAGAAAATAAATTAAATAATGGCATTCCTGAGTGTGGAGAAACAACTATGGAGTTTAGTATTAACAAGGTCAGCCAAGTTTAGCCGCCTCTATGACAGACTATGCTAATAGAATTAGATGAAGCTAACATGTACAAAACCACAACATGCAAACCTGTTCAATTTTTCACTTATACACAAGGGCTATATAGCCTGTGGCTATATAGGAAAATTTAATCTCATGGCATTCTTACAGTCCATAAAGCACCAACAAAAATGACTCACTCAATTGTCTATAGTACAGCCATAAACGCATTAAATGTATTATAATTAGTTTTTACATATTAGAAAGCTACAATATGTCGGTATCCATCCTTCTAATTCCAGATGCTTCATACAGTAGCTATCATAAGTACTGCTGCCTTAACTTTTAAACTGAATGAATAAATATCAAGAACAAAATTGGGTATGCAGTCTATGAGCTTTTTACCCAGGAAGGATGAATAGCATAGAAAAATAAATATAGAGGAGGTAGCTACTAGAATTAGGATAGATCTGACCACTCAGATACAGACTCGTATGTTGAATATGATTTTCTTACTAATTTTTAGTTTGTATCCGAGTCATCAGATATCTCTTGTAGACCTAGTAGAGACAGTGAATCCTCACTGGCAGAGCTATCACCAGGATCTGCACCTCCAGAGTGAAAGTCATTACAGCCTGTCTTCCCTGTGAATGAGGTTGAGCTCTTCCATGCTCATCACTGTTATTTGACCTTATTATCCCACCTAACCTAGCTTTTTTCCCTGTGTTGTTTGGATGATGCTCTAGTGCTTGTGTTTTTCAAATAAACTGAGAGAGCACTTGTTGCCTCTCTTGGATCTATTGAAAGTGTCTTGCATGCAGTAAGGAGAATTATATCCCTTATTTGTGGCATCTTGCTGCTCATGGACATCTTTGTCCCCGATCTACCAGTGGCACAAATATATTGCCAAAGCCAGTCGCCAGCAAGTCTCTGCATTGACACTGAATGATGTCCAATGCCGAGATTTTACTTCCATGTTTTGGTTTTGGCGCTAATTCTACGAGGACTTTTAAAAGGGAGCCTCTGTTCTTCTCACTATCTAGGTGTTCCTCTGAGAACTGCTTTTCCTGCTCAAGAAGCTGCTGTTGATAAAACAAATATTTATTAGTATTCAAATATTGTTTCCTGTATTTATAATGAAAAACTGCAGACATGCCCATTTCTTATTGAAAATCACCTGAAAAGCACTGCACATCCTTTAACAATGTCAAGGGGGTGATTTCAGGAGAATTTTTTTTTATTTGACATCACATCTATGAATTCTATTAAAAATTTTACACAATGTAAGCTAAGTGAACTAAAATGCTTCTGTAACTTTTCTGTTTTTTAGTGTAGCCAAAAAAATGCTTAATATAATATTAAAAGAGCTATTTTTAACCTCTGAATGCACTAATCACAAATTTGCTAACTTAAAAATAAGATATTTAAATTTTAAAATAGTGGGTGCGGAAAAATTGGCACTTTTTAACCATTCCCTAATTAAAAAACCAGAAATATTAAAACATTATAATTTGATACAAATTCATAGTACACATAAGCCTACATTGTGTGAAGTTTTTACAAAAAATCCAGAGATGTGGTGAATGTCACATTATGGTTTGTCCTGAAAACACCAAGATTATCTTAAGATAGAGTTTGAATGTGGCAGCGTTGTTTAACCCCAGAAGGCAGGTGGTAATAAATGCTACCAGTACCATTGTGTACTCAAAAAGCAGGTGGTAACAGGTGTTACCAGCAAAAAACTTATTCGAAAATATAGTAAATAATATATGTATTTTTTTCTTTTTCACCTCGTAACCTTTACTTGACTATGTTCATGATTTTCTTGACCACTGTTCATGATTTACAGGGAACAATGGTTTTTAATTGATTTATGGGGTGGCCAAAAACACCTGCCTTGGGTGGCAAATGTGTCCTTTTATGACCCGCCGTCTAGAGTTAATACACAATTATTGTAAGCTCAACCTGCCCATTCATTTTTCTTATCTATGACAGTAAATAAATTTTGCAATACTTTTGGGGAAAGAACATACCCAAAACAAAGTTAACTAAAATACATTAGCAAAAGTAACACTAACACATGCGGATGAAAAAAGTGACCCACGTACATACTGTACAGTGTACGTGCATAAACCTCATGCACCCGCTATTCATACAATAACACCCAAATGTCATGGACTTAAATTCACCTTAGAAATCAGTGGGAAGTATTATTTTTTCACTGCTGTCACTGCAGAGGCCACACATTCTCAGGGAAGCTAAACACTACAAAATAAAAAAAAAATGTACAAGGAATCCTTAAGCATAATGGTTGCATTTTGGATATCATGTGTGTCACCAAATCACACATAGACAATATATGCATACAACTCAGGAAGTAAAAAAGCCTTACTGTAGGCTTACACAGCTGTAACAAAAACCCAGAACACCCAAGCACAGGGAATGAATGAGAATGTACTATGAAGTAAATCAATATTAAGAGTTATTTTCTGGATAATTAAGGTGAGAAATTTGGCATTATAATACAGTAGTGAGTATATGTAGTACATACCTCATTACCATACAGACAGAAGTGACAGTACTAATTATATGCAAATATGATGAAAACAATGTAGATGTAGATGCCCGGATAAAATGGAAGTTAATAACAAACGTATGTTAATGTGAAAATGTCTAAACAAAATTTCCAACATTGAAAGACGTAAGCGGTAATAATTATTCGAGAATTCTAGTCTGACTGTCTAGAGGCATTTTTGCCAGGCTATCTATTAGCAGGGGCAGCCTATGGCACTGAAAATATTGATGACAGTGAGGACAGAGTCACCAAAATGTGAACACAGATGAGAAAAAAGGTCTTCACTTTTTTATAGTCTACTTTTTCTGAAGCTGGCAAATTTACACAAAGTCACTTTTAGGTGCAGAGAACAAATGACCTTAATCCCTTCCAAAATTGTGATTTGATTGTAATTAGAAATGTGAGGATATTTTATTATTCCTATTATGTAAACCACCATTAAATCCCATAGTTTTCATTCATTCATTAATCCTCTGCACCTGCAAGTGGCTCAGTGCAAGTTTGTCAAGCTTAAAAAGGCAACAGTATAGTAAATGTAAGCAAAGCATCTTTTCTCAAATAAATTACATTCAGCCCTCAATTTAACGGATTTCAGGTTTAATTGATACCATCAACTACAAACAGCATGCCCTTTTTGCCCAATGCTTGGAAAATTTATCAAGCAGGTACTGTACTTTAATTTTACTCAGTTTATTACCACATAATTTCAGAAAACCTCCCACAAAGTGAAAAACACAAATAGCTACAGAAATATGCCTCCAGTAACTGTACAATAAAAGAAGGGCTTTTCAACCTATGGACAGGCTTTCACCGAATTAGTTTGTTAAATCAAGGGTTGACTAGACTATAATATCAGCTATACACTACCAACACCAGCAGCATTGTTAAGAGACAAAATACATTACTTATCAATATCTTGCTGCAAACAAGATGACGTTCAGCCTTCTGTCTGGAAATAAAAGAAGTTATATTCTTATACTGAACAACCAGTATACAAAATGGAAAAATCTGACTTGTATTAATTATTGTGCAGAGGTTATATTAGAACCAGGAAAGGTTGGGTACCCTTATTTATTAATTGGCGGTAATTCCCAACTGTAATTTATTCTTCAGTGCTAGGCAACTAATGACCATATTGCATGTACTTGTATCCTGCCATTATTTAAAAGCTCACTTACTTCTTCCAATGAATTGGCTCTGAAGCCAAATGACCGAAGTATCTCGAAGGGGTTTTCCAAAGTGGTTTCCACAGTTTTATTTTCACCACACTTAGGGTCCAACATGTCCATCCTATTCTTGATAAGCCGGACATCCTCTTTCAATTCTTGGACATCCTTCTTGAGTTCTTGAAGCAAGTGTAGCAGCAGCGTTTGCTCTTGAATATCCTGCAGTAACAAAATTATGCTATGTATGCTAATTGATATAAGTAAAAAAATTATATGGTAGAGATAGAGCAACCCCACTTTGGACAAATTATGTTTTTTCACCTCACTGGATGCTTCATTCATATTTTTGGTACCACAAAATAACCTTATCTTATCTGTGACACCTTGCCCCAGGAGCTTCCAACTGGGGAGGTGGCCATGTAAAAAAAAAAGTCTCCAGTATCCTAACCAAAATAAACTACAGCACATATATATTTCTTTTAAGTAGTCTGAAGACTTGATCTGACCATAAAGTGGGGCCTGCATTTAGCAACATACAGAACTGATTAGTGATTACTAAGTTACTATGCAATCCAGAACTCAAAACTTGTACTTCAGTGAAAAAATCAGAGGAAGAGAAATATTGAGACAAGGAAGGAGATTGTTGCCCAGACCAGAGACTGAGTACCAGTCCTTGGGCTGCATGGGATAGGGAAAGGTGAAGAACTTTGTATCTATGATCAATAGACAATAGCAGGATTTTGAAGTTCGGTATTCACACATTCTCCTCTGTCCAATCCGCGAAGTGGTGCAACACAAATGTCTTCCAACACTAGCTGATAAGAGACTTTTGTTACAGAGTAGGTTTACTGCAGTACAAAGAAAATAAATCCTATATTTTGTCTCACCCTTCTTTTTCCGCTAACTTGGTTTTCCTTCCTCTCGTCTCCTTTAGTCTTGTTGCAACTGACTCTGTACATCATCATAAAGCCTCCTTCCTTGTGGCCTTGGGGTAACAGCTCCTGGAAACAATTCAATAAAATAAGTTAAAAGTTTAATGAAATCGAGAGCAACTTATGAGATGCATTAAACTGAAGGGTCTACATCTCAGATTTGTCAGTTTAAGGGGTATGTCACATATACCATATTCTAATCAAGAATGGCACCAGAAACAAGCACGCTGTATTGCAACTATGAGCCATCAGGCAAGGCATCAATGATCATTCTGGGGTCTCATTTTGAGGTCCCCGTCCTTCCTTTCAAATCTCTGAAAAAATCTCATCAGTGCAAATAAATACCGTATGCGTAATTCTTTTCACTCCACAAAAAGAAGGTAATTAACCATGACCCTATCTTTTGTGTTGTTTCTCATGGTAGCAATGTAAAAGGTTCATTAATAAATGGAACATCTTATACAATCAAGATTATGTCCAATTTTCTATATTTGGTATATATAAAGGATGATCAGTGCCCAGAGACCCCAGAATCAACTTGGCTAAAAATACTGAGCTAATTCTATTCTGCAGATGTGTGATAATCCCTAACGAGGAGTGAATTAGGTAGTTTTACATTATAACATTCTATAACAAGGAGCAAAGTGAGTCAAGTGCATGCACAAAGTTTTTTCCCCTGAGCAGATGGTCCGTTCTCACCCCAAAATGGAGATGAGATTTTGCTGCTGACTGACTGAGATACAGTAAAGTAATGCATGCTGTCAAAGAAAATGAAGTAGAATGATAATACCATTAAGGTCAGCCTTGTAACGTCCATCAACAGCTTTCCTCTCAGATGTAACTTGCATAGATTGGCTCTCATCACCACTTTCAGCATTCACATCTGGAAGTACAGATTGAAATCAAGGTGTTAGGAAAAGATATGATAATTATCTCATTCAACCACCACTCACACATTGCTAAAAATGTTACAAACTCCACACCAAGTGCAAGGGCTGGTAAAAGGAAAGAAAAGAGTATAATTAGAATTAAAGAAAAGAGTATAATTACCTGCAATGTTCTAAACTGTACTTGTTAACAGCAGTATTTTCAAAAATTTTTACTAAGAATGTATGGTAGTGCTCATATACCATTTTACTTGGTAAAATACAAATAAATGGCGATATTTTAATTCAATTACATACTGTATATATGTTACTGTTGATACATACCAAGTATACTGTTTGAAGTACAGGTACTGGGGCTGGGGTTATGCCCTGTCTGGGACATTGAAGTGGGAGTCCTGGCTACATTTGGAGTGGGAGATCTGCTGACGATATCACTGAATGTCCTGGGGCTGGGTCTATAACTTGTTTTTTTTTTTTACAGCTAAAGCAGCTTTTTTTTCGAGTAAGTCCTCTAAATCAGTAACAGCACTGGAACTGGTGCTGACTGTACCAAGTTTCTCAGTGATGTATGCATCACCGTCTCTAAAACTATTGCAAAAACCTTTCAAGACTCCTGCTAATAAATCCCATTTATTAACATCAGGATCTGAACAAACTCTAATTAATTTCTGAACATTTAATTCATCGGCTGATCCCTTTTTAGGCCAAAACATTTAGTTTTGACTCTTGTTGTGCCCGTTTTGTCTGACTTTTAATTGTCCTGACCTAGCCCGCAGGAACTGTCAGCAGGCTATGGTCTTCTGCGAAGTCAAACACAGCCCACCATTTCTGTGCACAACATACAGACTGTATATTAGTAGACTACCTAATATATCCTATTTAGTATACTTACTATAATTATATACCCTAAATCAATTAATCATGTAAATGTTCTTTTTACCTTTATGGATGCAATTGAATCTCATCCCTTTTGGAGTGAGAATGGATCAGCTCAAAACATTTAAATTCACAGGTGAAATACCAATGTACCTGTACAGTACACTGATATAATATTGTACAGCATAGTATATGCACTCTGCCTGTCCACTGGAATTTCATACATGCACACACTGAACATTCTGCATGACTACAAAACATCTATGAATGAAATAACACCTCTCTACAACTTACTTGTGCTTTTTCCGACTGCCTTGAAGAAACACGATTAATGATGGAAGACTGTGAGGAACACATCTTTGCTGGAGGAGTTTCCAGCTCTGACTCGGAAGAGGACATTTCAAATCTGCTGAGAAGACAATGATATCAATAAAAATGAGCCAGAGTGAAATTTGTACCTTTTTTTTAAATACTGTATTATGTACATTACCTGGTATATGTATAGCAAGTTTAAATGTCACATACTCCATAAAAAAAGGTTACATAGTATGGCAGTATTAAGTTTAAACTTACATCTCTTTTCTCTTGTAAAATCAGCTTAAAAGTAATCCCACAAATATACAAATGAGAAATTTACAAATGTAGAATACCTGTACTTTAAAAAATCCCCACTCATTTTTGCATGCCTTGCTCTCTACTAGTACACTATGGGCACGCCTCCCTGGGAAATTAATAAATGAATGAAGATCAAGAAGAAAACTGGGTATGTGGGCTATGCACTTCTACATGGGAAAGATGAAAAGTATAGGGAGAGGAGTATAAGTGGAGCCAAAATGACTTTGGTACGAAATGTTAAATTAACTTTGTTACACTGGGGTTATGTGTTTCTAGTTGGTATTGCTACAGATTACTATACTATTAAGACCATACTGAATTATATTTGGTGGGAGTGATTCTTTTATTTTAAATAGGACACTAGTTTATCTATGGAGAAATTGCTGCTTTCAGCCAGCATATCCTATAGGGTATGGTTACTGAAACATTTGCTCTTTGGGGATAAGGGGGCCACCGCTGATTCAAGATTAACCTAAGGGGGTGAAAGCCCACAAATGTTAAGCACCACTGCCTTATACAGTATACAGTACACTAAGTTCTTTAATTACTATATTATATTTACTTCTGTCCTTCCTGCATAAACATTACACGAGTTCATTGCACGATAGTTATATTATATGTTCAGATAAGTTTTTACAAGTATAAATCCTTATTTAGTTAGAGCTAATGCACTGTACAGATACCATTATGCTTAGTATAAACCGTTGTCCTGGTCATGAAGCATTGCCATAATAATGGAAATGTTTTCATATTCTGGCAAATTCATGTTTTCTAACTTATCAATGTCTATTTTCATTCCTCTCCTGCATTTCATGATGTAAGCTGTATTCACTGTGACATAACGGTAATCCTGTCTTCGCACCTGGTAACAACCAATCTTTCTCGAGTCAAAAGGTTTTTCATAAAAAGGGAATGATGCAACATACTCCATGCATGACACTGTTCCATCAGTGAAATCTATTACCTGTAAGCATTTGCCCTTTTCCATGTTAACATATATGTTGTTTGGGGATTTTGTACTGATACTGTGCGTAATGTCTTTCAGTTTCATTGTACAAGCAGCTGCTTGCATTCTCTGAACACCCTTGACCAAAGAGATAATCAGTCGATGGCTAGACATCACCATTTTTTTGAGTTCCCCTAGTTTGCTTTCAAATGCATAAGCACTAACATTATCTATGCTACCATGCATTTCAGCCACTGAGGGAAAGTGTAGCTGACTGTGTACATTATACACCAAAAAAGAATTTCCATATATTTCCTGACAGTTATCAACAAATTTCTTCATTAACAACTGGCAGTACTCTGAGTAGGGTTGTGCAGTCCTTTCATCTACAAGCAATGCACACACACTGTTATATGTGACAAGATTCTGGTAGCTTTCATCTGTGGCCATCAGATTCTTGAATACAATCTTAGCCGTGTATAGTTGCAACTGACGGATTTCAGTTGCCTTGAAGTAAGAGAAGTCTTTAAATGAACGTGGCTTACGGCTGAAGCAGTTTGGAATGAAATCCCTCAACTGTATCATCCTTTTGTTAAGAGTGTCTACATTTCTACTAGACATACGACACTTGAACTGATCAGTTCCTGCTGACTTTGGGCCAAAAATGTTCCAGTTCAATAACTTCTTCATGCATCCTCCCCCGTGGTGCATGAAATCAGGGGGAAAGGAACTGATCATGACTATTTTCAGCCTCAGGAATGGGCTATCCTTTCCATCAGCCTTGTGGTGACTTGGTTGTGATTTAGTTCTAAAACTATCATCAGTTCTGAGTGGTAGCTTCCAAGTACGAGGCCAAGTCATTCGGTATCCATCATGGAACCCTATGCTCTCGCACTGGTCGCACCCAAACGTTGAAGAGAACTGTTTGACATGCTTTACATGAGCCCGAGCTGGGGCATCACATACAATGGCTGTTATAGCTAAGCAGAACTTCTGGTTATGAAACTCTAATCCATTTTCCATCAAGTGCCTGGCTTCTGTGATGAAATCTTCCAAATATTCCAAGTCGTGAGGCTTCCTGATCCAGCAGTCAGTACAACTGGAAATACCTTCCTTGGTCTTAAATTAGCAATCTGAACTAGTATAGGCCAAGAACTTATGTTGTTACTCTTGAATAAGGAAAGCCATCATTGTTAATTATGATGGATATGGTATCAGTTTCTTAACATCATTTTCTGGATAAAGCTCAAGTAACACTTCAACTGGACCTCTAACCCAAAATAATAGTAATCATGCCCTGACTTACTTTTGAGGGCTTGAGTTATAGGAGAGTATGTGACTTTACATAGCGATTTATATGATTTAGGGATGATGCCAAATAGGTTTCTGTGTTTGTGAAGAGTACTAAGAACAGCATCTACCTGCACTGTAGTCATGCATGTTTTGACGGCTGCAGATCTTAAATCATCCCAGAGGGTACCAGGAGCATCAGCTTCAACATGTAAATTATGATGATCTAAAACCTCACTATCACCTTCACTCACTTCTGAACAATAACCATCATAATTGTGACTATGGCCTACTGCCTCCTCATCTGAAGTGTGTACATACTTGTGTACATACTTTCCATTGTCTAAAAATTAACACAGCTGTGCCTGGATTACTTTCTGTAGTACCAGTGGTATCTGGTACCACATCACAGCAAAAAACTATGTCTTTCCAACTCACTTTTACCCAAAACTCTTCTAGCAAGAGCCAGCGCTCGTGCCTCTTCTCGTTTTTTTTCTTTCTGATTGCCTGTGTGCTGCTACTTTCTTTTTATATATATTTGCCTCAATTTCTGTTTCCTTATTCTTTCTTCAATGAAATAATTTTTATAAAATCTTTATTGCCTTAACTTACCCTCATTGTCAAAGTATCATACAAGGCATGCAAAATAAGTGGCATCCCATTACATTATGTATAGTAGAGTAGGTACCAGGATATGAGTCAAAATGTAAAATTTTAAACACGGAACATAGTGTATATAGTGGGGATAACTTTAGTTTCTTGATGGGATGAATTTGTTACCTCGATCTAATTTCAGTACCAGTAACAACTGTACCTGGAAATATGAAGAAAAGGATTTGAAAGTTTTGCCATAAATCTTGCATAACTTACTGGTACAGGTAATAATTTAAATTATTAGAGGTTAGGTGTGGGTAGTTTTTAGTACCTGGAAGAGGGCCTCCTCATCTGTCACCATTATTACATACTGTACTAACATTAAAGGGGGGATTGTGGGAGGGTAAAATGTGACGGGGTGAGATTATGAAAATTTAACATTTCATAGTCCTATAGCCTACATTTGTGAAGGTTATTATGATCAATCAAACATAGTTTCTTCACAATATCTCTTATAAGTTTTAAAAACCATGTATTTTTCAAAGTTCATTGAGATATACATTCACTAATATAGTCTACCTTCAATTGACACACTTTGTATCATCACTTGTGTCAACAAACATTCCATTTCATATCTCATTTTGTTGACGAAACTTCAATCTTTTGCATGGTATGCTTAAATATTGAATTATATTGTTGTTCCACCAATTAAATATCGAGTGAAAAAATGGACCATTTGCCGATACAATGAACCATTTGACGATGTTTTACCCTAATGTCTACGTTAGGCTATCTAACTATGTGGTATATTTACGTTAGTTTTAACAACACTTACAGATGGTTGTTGTCAATTAATAGGTACCTATATCTACGAAACATTTTCTACTAGAGTCGTAGGTGTCTAGGCCCTATTTTCAGGAAACAACAGGGGATAGGTATTCTAGTTTAAGGTAGATTTAGGCTACCTCTATTATAGCAATATCGACCGTGGAGCTTTTCCTACAATTATAGATTTGGTTACGATTAGCCTATTATTCTTATTTAATTGATTTGTGTACAGACAATGCAGTATCATAGCTATATACCTACTAATAGGTAGGTAGTTTAGGCTAAACCGAGACAAGATTTCAGTATGGAAACTACGTAGTATTTCTTATATTTCAGACAATTCTACGACACTTTTCTTGTCTGGCATTTCCACCTCATTTAGGACAGCATAGACAAGGCCATTAAAACTACAATTAATGACAGGAAAATCAAATTATATACCTTTTCGTTGCCGGTAACGAGTACAGCTGCGGTTGCACCGTCGCGTTGCCGCCAAAATACAAATGTTAATATTGTAAACAAAGCGGAACAATACTAGACAGGCAAATCCCAATGCACTTTACCATGTAAATTGGCAATAATATAATAATATGTCAACATATTATTAAAGATTACGGATATGCATTCCACTGATAACGTAAATACGCACCCATAAGCAATTTCTACATAATATGACTAGGGAGAACTACTTTGTCATGCGGATGTACTATGTTCTGTGATAATGGAGAAGCCCGCCAAATTCAAATTTCCAGTTATCTTTAAACTTGTAGTTCTAGGGCAATTTGATGGCGTTTTTCATAAGTTACTTAGCATAAATTATTTAATAATGTGTGTACTGTATACAATGTACTTATTTTGGTTATTTGGGGTAAACGTTCAGAGTACATGAAACAAACTGTTCTCTGCTATTCGTAGAACACAAACTCAAAATGCAACTATCACAAGCCTGAAACAAACCGCTCATTTTGGGTTTGCAAGAGTTTGTTCTGGGGGATATATATATATATATATATATATATATATATATATATATATATATATATATATATATATATATATATATATATATATATATATATTATAATCTTTGAAGAAGCATACTTCCAGTATGATGAGCTACCAGTGTAGAAGACTGAAGGTCATCCAATAATATTGGTCGCTTTATGCATCCACGTTGTTGATTCATCAGCATACTTCAAACAGACTACACACACAAACACACACACACACACACACACACACACAGTGCCATTTACCAACATGCTGCAAACACTTATACTTGCTGGATATTAGAACACTTTCTCTCTAGAGCCTATTAGCACTTTCCATTTTTTCTACTTCATTGTATCAATCTGAAACATACATTCTTTCTACCATCTATCATCCTCTTTATTTTAGCATGACCGAACCAGCCTAAAGCACACTTATGGATCCGTTTACCTTTGCATCTCAACATTTCTCACCCTTTCAGCTCTTCCTAATCACCATATACCATACAAATATTTAATCTAAACAGCTTCAGACTTTTTTTCGTCTGCGGTCTGTTCAACAAACAAGAAATAACTCAAAATTCCCACCATACATTTATGTACTGGCTTGTAAAGAAACTCCACGACCCTTCCTAATCTTTTGCTAACACTCAGCCACCTTTCCAGCTTCACTTGTTCTGTGGCTCACCAGTATTCTCATCTTGCATTCTGTCATATATTCTCATATACGTTTACAAATCAGTCCTTTCCATTCTTCCACCATCCATTCATTGCTTTCTCTTACTGGTATTCCTCCGCCATCACAGGCTTACTATTGCTCACTATTGCTCCCAACTTTCTCCTTTTACAAACCTTCTTGTTATTATTCCAAATCAGCCTGCATACTCGGCAAACATCATCTATTCCACACTCCAGTCGCAACTTATTTTTATATAAAAAATAAATTTTACACATAAGTTAATTTTCTTTCTACTGCTATTCCCCTAACTCAGTCCAAAAAGATGTAAAATAACAATGAAAGCATGATACACTTTTGTCTCAGACCCACTTTTACACAAACATGTGTTATGAAATACGTCTCACTTTTATCATGAAACTTAGTAACTCGTATTCTAGATCATATGTCTGTTCACTGTCCACGCCTCCTTCTTATTGACATTTCCCTGTAATTCTTAGAGCATCCTTTATTATCTTTAACTTTGAACACTGGGAGAACCATTTCTCCACTCCTGTTTATTTAGAATCTGGCCTTAATCCAGGCATACCTGTCAACCATACCTAACAACTCAACCTTTCAGTCTCCGTACCGTAGCATCTTATTGGCAATTCCATCAACTCCGGGTTTCTCTCCATTTTTCCATTCACATGACGTCAACACTCCT
>NC_089793.1:57813847-57838847 GCF_040412425.1 Macrobrachium rosenbergii
CTGAAAAGGGAGGACAAGGAAAGCTTCCGACTGACTTGCAATAGCAATATTCACGACTCCATTTCTGACGATCTACAAATGCATCAGATTCGCTTGACAGTTTTATGGCTGTTGATGAAGGTTTCGCGTCTGTGGATTCTCTTGTGATTTGCCACATTTTTGATATTTCCACCTTTTACTGACATCTGCTTGAATCCCTCCCTACTTCTGCTATGGGAAGTCTTTGGTGCAGTGTCACACTTCGATATACCTTGCAGTTCTTCGTCTTGTGAATTACCAGATGATTCTCTCTCTCTCTCTCTCTCTCTCTCTCTCTCTCTCTCTCTCTCTCTCTTCTTGTCATTCACAAATTGCATCTCGTGGTTCTTCCTGCATTTACCTTTTGTATAATGTCTACGAACCTCCGCCCCACCCCCCACCCTCTGCTGTTGCCAAGAACCTGTGTGTGTGTCTGCCTGTCTCTTTTGCACCGAGAGACTCACTGCGTGTGTTGCTGTGGGCGTTGCTTTTGCCCCAAGTCCTTCCAGCAGCTGTGGGCATTGCTGAAGAGGCCCGTTGAGAGGAATCCACAGTCATGTCTGGGTAAAAATATATTTAGAAATAAACCTATACAAAGAGCTTTGGGATTGTTTCGATTTGTTTCTGAATATATTTGTCCCCAGACAAGACAGTGGACTTAGTTCTCCAACTCAAGACTAATGCCACTGTGAGTTTTTTTTTCAATAATAGGTCTATTATCAATATGATTAGGCCTACCCGGATTGAAGTTATTCTGTTGCTTTTTTCTTTTTATCTGGAACCGGCTTCTTTTTGTATTTTATTCGTTGGAATAAAGACGCAAATGAATTCTGTTTGGGGTTTTCTTAAGTATGCAGGATTGCTTGTGTGGTCTTTAGAAAAAGCCTCTCTCTCTCTCTCTCTCTCTCTCTCTCTCTCTCTCTCTCTCTCTCTCTCTCTCTCTCTCTCTCTCTCGTGAAATGTGGATATGAACTATGCTTTAAAATAGAAAATTGGTTTTTTATAATGAATTGCTACAGGAGAGAGAGAGAGAGAGAAGAGAGAGAGAGAGAGAGAGAAGAGAGAGAGCGCTTTCATTAAATTGTATACCAATGGACTAATCCATGAAATATTTTTTTTATTATAATGAACTCTTACGAGAGTTTTTAACGTCTAGACCGTTAGAAATTTTGGCACACGAATTTTCACGAAAGGAAAATATGAACAACAAAAGTGTCTTTCAATATAACTATAAAACAAATTGGTTGAATTTCAATCATTACCCAAATCGTTAGACAGTTACTGGAACCATTAGAGCAACGAAGTGCCACCTTTGAAATGTCGACACGGTTTGGGGATTCGTCTGTTTGTCCTCTCAGCCAATCAGGAGTTGGTTTTCAACCCTCTCTCTTGTGAGAAGATGCATGGGCTCTCGTGATTGGCTGAAAGTTCTGTTCTGAAGGTTTTCTGTTAAACTGTCCAATGGACTGACATCGGTCCAGCATGTTTTTCCCCGCCCGCAGAAGACTGTGCCGCAAGTAAATCAAGATTAATGTTTTTTTTTTTTTTAAGAGTTTTTGTCAAACATAGTGTGTGTCATGCACCCGAAGGAAGGAGTTTGGTGTTGGGCCTTCAGAGAAGCTTTTCTGTGGGCCATTGGTGTTGCTTCTTCTCTGGGGCCTTCCTTCTGCTGGAGAAAACTTGGAGAGATTTGGGCACCAGGACCTCACTGGGTCAAGGTAAGGGAGGATTCCAGCAAAGGGTCAGTAAATTAGATGGTATTTGATTATGTGACACGAGGTGACCTTGTTGCTGTTCTTACATTAAACCGGCCTTATGCCAGCACAGGCTCTCTTGCTTATAATGAGCAGCCTAAAGTTACTGAAGTACCTTTTGTAGCTGTTGGGGAGAAAAAAGTCTTTGATCACAGAACAAGAATTAGGATAGGATTCTCATTCCCTCTGGAATCTCTTTGTGTCTTTGTCAGTTTAAGGGTTGGTAGGAAATCAGTATCATCTCTAGGCTATATGGGAGTTCAGGTGGCACTGGAAGCTGATTTGCCCCAGGGTATTGGGGTTTAAATTCTGAAATAGTCGATCAAAATCTTGATTCTCATTAGAATAATCAAGGATGAGTTCAGTTACCATTTATCTGGACGGTTTCTCGAGAGTTCATGGGACTTAAGGAAACATGACAAGCTGAAATGATGAACATTATTTTGTCCAGGACGAGAAGTTCTCAAAGTTATCAAGAAAGGAATACTTGGTAGATCTAAGCCAGCTGTCCACGGTGGGCTAGGCTATGGCAGTTGACATTTTCTATAGAACTTTACTTGCTGAACAAGAATTCAAAGTAATATTTTGTCGGTCGGCTGTAATTAAGCTATAAATTATCTTAGAACTGTAGCCGACGGTAAGGGGACCGGTTGGGAATCTGGGTCCTGGGTGGGTAAAACACTTTCGAGAATAGCTCACGGTGAGGGGACCCGTTGGGAATCCGGGGTTCTGGGTGGGGGTAAATAACTTGGAAAAGGTTTGGGCAACTTATTGTTGTATTTCCAGTTATATATGTCATTTGGAACACGAAAAACAAGCGTAAAAATAAGGGGAATAAATGGACAGTGCGACCTGTTACAAAGGAACTTTAACATATCACTACTACTGCTGATTCCAGGACATGGTCACACATGCCGCTTATTTCTTACAGGAGCTTTCTTGGTTCATCCAGTTTTGCCTCCAACTGAGAGAGTAGTTGGTGGGTTTTTGGCGGGTGGCTGTACCCAACCAATCACGTTGCAACATTACCCCAACATTACGTTTCACCCAGGTGGAGAATTTCGGGATACATAAACTCAGTTACATGTATTCCTTTTGCTCAACTGTTTTATAACCGTTTCCTATTCGTTGTAGCTTGTGCCTACAACCTTCTTCCAGTACTTTTCCGTTCACAAATATATTGACATCTCTTCGCAACATGATTTTACCATAAATAATAACAAAATTACTTTACATTTGTCGGCAGACACCTGAAGCATGTATATGGGGTAGGAGGAGAAGGGTCTTGCAGGACGTTTCGCTACCACTTTCTCTCAGTGACGTTAACAGAGACCTTTTTTTACATATTTTGTAAGCCCTGTGGTTGGCGTGTTTTAGCACAATATTACCGCTTGCTGGAGCATACGAGCCTGCCAGATTATTTTTAAAATGCGGATAAGGCGTGCGCAGCGTTCCGCTTCCAAACCCCAAAACTGAAAGCAGAAATACACTTTTAGCCCCCAACTTCATCCTTCCTACCCTGTTCCGGTGCAGTTCATCGGTACAGTTCACTCACTCTTCAACCCAGCACAATGGCGGACGTCACCCCGGAACCTCCCGCTCCTCTGAGCCTGTAACCAAGGGTAATTTGCCACTTACCTGTGTCAATTGCTACCTTAGTTATAAGGACTACATTGTACCGGGGACAACTATTGTATCTGATTGCTGGAGAGCTTATGACTGCCTGAAGGACGAAGGCTACGTACACTTCACTTAACCGTCAATCATTCCATGAACTTTGTGGACCCAGTAACTGGTGCGCATACAAATACTATTGAGATGAGGTGGAGGGGACTTTGTGAGGCAATGCCAGGTACCGCCGTGGGAGGAGGTACAATTTCGTCGGGTGCCCAGCAAGTGGCCTATTTTAAAATCCACTTTGATGACCCGAAGACGAGGCTCCACCCGCGTTCGTAAAGGCGGCAGCTGAATTATACCCTCCACCCCCTTTAAGGTAAGGTTCCTAAACTATCCTTCTTTATTATTAGGTAGTTAGTTCACCTGTGTTTTGGTGTTATTAGGTTTTAGTGCTTTTCATGTTATTAGTTTTTGGGTAACTGTCATTTACCGCCATGTTTCTACATAACAGTCCTCTGTCACTTTACCAACTTGTACAGTACCTTTTGTGCAGTACCCCACCTTCCCCCGCCCCCCCCCTGCTGAACATATGGCTCCCTAGTGGTTACGTAACCCAAGATAGCGGATTTGTTTACCGTTTACGTTTCTTCGGCCTGACCGCAAGCAACGGTTAGTGTGCAGTTGAGGTAGCCTGTGGCAGTTGACGTTTTTCAGTGTTGCTTTGCTTGCTTTGCATGAGTTTAGGGTAACATTTTGCCCGTCGGCTGCAGCTAAACTGTAATTTAGCCTTGAGCTGTATGCGCCAGTGCAGGGGACCCACGGTACCGGTGTGCAGTCTTCAAGTGTCAATTACGCTTTAGTTCCAGCCGACCGACAAAATTTTATTTGAAATTCTTGTTCAGCAGGTAAAGTTCTATAGAAAAACGTCAACTGCCATGGGTTACCTCACCGCGGACAGCGGGCTTAGAATTTTACCGAATACATGTGGTAGCTTTCATAAATGTCAAGAATTATGGAGATTTTGAATGAAGTAATGAGGTGTCCAACTTTATCTCAGTCTTGTTAAATCATCGAATTTATCATCATATATGAACATCGAAAAAAAAAATGGTTTAGTGAAAGAGAAATGTTGGACATTTTGACTCTTATTTGATGATAACCTGTTCAAAACATCGTACAGTTATGTATACTTAACAGAGAGAGAGAGAGAGAGAGAGAGAGAGAGAGAGAGAGAGGTTTACATTAGGTAGCACGCACTGTCCTGATATCTATCTTTCTGGGCATTTAAAAAAAATGAACTTGAACAGCCTACTGTGTACGATGATCATGCGCAGGCTGTAATTCATAATTCATAATAATTCAATTGAAATGAATGTAGGAATAATTATTGTGTCTAACTTTGAAAGAGGCAGTGAGGAGGCGCCTCTTCTTCTGCCTAGAAATGACACCCATCATCAATGATTTTAATTTTGAGAGAAAGTCACACTGAAACTCGAAGCAGACGTGAATGTGTTTTGAGTAGCACCAGGCAGATCTCGTGACGGTAGACTCTGTCAGAACTGACACCGACGAGCGCAGTAATAACAACCAACAAAGGACATTCTCAGGTTCTTCGTGAGAGGATGGCGGAACGTGGCTGTTCTGACTTTGACAACCTGTTCTTACAGGGTGCCATTATTTGTCATGTGAGCTCTGCCCGAGTGTGCAAAACTGCTGCTGTATAGCTCGTTTCGTGGTGTAATTTAATCTGAAGTTTATTAGTAACTGTAGGATTATACAATAGTTTATTTGCTTTAGTTTGCTGTTAATTCACCAATCCACTTGTACATTAATTAATTTAGAATTATAGCCAACTGTAAAATCATGCTTGCGTTGTTCCTGGCTGATTACTCTCTCTCGCAAGCAAAGGTTGTTCCAGGTCGGGTTCTGATTGATACTTGGATGACCTTCAGTGCAAGATCTTGCAGTTGGAAACCTCCCTCCCGTGACTGGCTGGACAGTGTAAGTCAGGTGACCGTGGACTGGTATTTGTGGCGGCCTCCCTCACTGGTCTCTTGATATTATATAACATTTACTGGTTTCCCTTTTTCTCCTTCTTCCATCATCGTCAGTTTCTGTTGCATCGTCATTCCGAATTGCCTTCAGTGATGCCCAGCTGATGGAGGATTCTAGTTCACGCTGTTTCACTCTATAGTTCATGCCGTTCCTTGTGTACGGTGCTCTTCATTTTTTGTACTGCAACAAATAAAGAATCGGAATTATCATCGAGATAGAGAGCACATTAGCACCAAGGAAGGGAGGGGGGCCGCTGGGGCAAGAGTTCCAAAGCTCTACTTGTGACTACAGGCACTCCCCCTCCCCCACTGTCTCCCTCCCTCATACACACACACGCGGGTTTGAGAAAATGATTCACTGCCATCCAGCAAGGGAGAGAGAGAGAGAAGAGAGAGAGAGAGAGAGAGAGAGAGAGAGAGAGAGGGTTGTGGGTTGTGGGGGAGATAGAGAGATTATGCATCCAACAGAACTTGGCAACAATTATTTAGTCGGGTTTCTCATGAGTTTTACTTTCCCAAAATTGACATTGACTTTCATCTACTTGAGCATCGGACCTCTCTCCTCCTCCTTCTTCTGCAATGGGGTAGACAAAAGTAACAGTCTGGGTTGGCAGAGAGAACCCTCAAGATACTGAATTATTATTATTATTATTATTATTATTATTATTATTATTATTATTATTCAGAAGATGAAGAAGAACCCTGTTCATATGGAACAAGAAGCCCACTAAAGGAGCCACTGACTTGAAATTCCAGAAGCTTCCAAAGAATAAGGTGTTCATTTTAGGAAGAAGTAAGAGGAAGTAAAGAGAAATACAGAAAGAAGAAGAGACCCCACTTATTAAAAAAAAAAAAACAAGTTGATGAATGGGTAAACAGATAGAAATGTATTAAAATGCAAGGAGAACAGTATTAGGGTAGTAATGCATTGCATTTATGCTTGAACTTCTGAAGAAGAAGTTCCAACTATACGACGTCCCCAAAAGGGAGGCTCTTCCACAGTCCACAGTCCGACGGTGTTCAGAGGAGGACTCAAGAAGTCCCTCTGGAACTTTGGAGAAGTTCGACAGCGAGGAGGCATAATATTATGATGTCTTCATCCGGGGAAATAGGAAAGGCCAAAGTAGCGGCAGCAGAGTGCAGAGGACAAAAGTGTCTCGTAACTTGTCACAAAAGTCGTGTCTCTTATTATATTGTTTGTGTTTGAGATGTCCGGTCACCCGCGGACTGAACATATTTTATAATGCTGCTGTTGCGCTGTCCATTCCTGCTGAAAATAAAGCTATATTATAATTTATATACTTTTATACGACATGTATCAGTCCGTGTGCAGTGCGAAGGCTTCATTGCTCAGCAAACATTATTTTTGTGTTCAGGCTTTTGGTAACCCCAAGTACAGGCTGACGCAGTGAGGATCCTGGTTGTGAGTAGGCGTTTGTGGGTGGTCGGTTCTCTGGAGAACCGCCCAGTTGTCTTCAACACCCATCATTCCCTCCCTCGTAGGGAGGTGGTACCTACCGTCAGTGCAAAGCACCTCACCCGGTGCACTGTAGGCACTACTTAGGGTACTGTGCCCCTAGCTGCTGCTACAGCCCCTTTCATTCCTTTTACTGTACCTCCTTTCGTATTCTCTCCCTCTCTTCCACCTTACTTTCCTCAGCCCTCTCCTGTCAGTTGATTCGCATTGCAACTGCTTTGAGGTTTTCCTCCTGTGACGCCCTTCCTTCAAACCTCTCTACTCTCATTTTCCGTTTCAACGTTGAATGACCTCATAGGTCCAGCGCTTTGCCTTTGGTCTTAATTCTATATTTTATTATATTCTGTTCTATTGTGAACGGCCATCATTCAAAACGAAACCGTTTTTCTAACACCCAGAGATAGATACAGGTAGGTTAGTGATGAGGAAAACCAGGTGGAAGGCACCACGGTTGGTATCAGTCTTGCTGTAACGACGACAATTAAGGCATCACAAATTATTATATCAATTTTGTGCAGCTGACAGTTCATAGGATGTCATCATGCTGGCTGCCATTGCCTTCACAACTAAAGAGAGATCAAATATCATATCCACTTTTCATTCGCCCAGAAGTCATGTGTGATTGCAGGCCACTGCATTACACCCAAGATTGGGTTAATAGTTATGTGATGTAGAGATCCCTCTCTCTCTCTCTCTCTCTCTCTCTCTCTCTCTCTCTCTCTCTCTCTCTCTCTCATAAGCTGGACCCCTGGAAGTTCCCAGTCTCCTTGAAGATCTTGTTCACAAGAGTCATAGCGGTTGCTAATGATTTTGTTGTTTTTTTAGAGTCAGCTGAAGCTTGGTCAATTCGGTTCTAAATCTCGGCAGCGGAAGTATTTGAAGGATTATTATTTTGTGGGTAGGGTGGCCCTAGGGCGAAGATGTATTCCACAGGAATGAGGAGGAATCAGGTACCACCGTGTGATGGTGAATTTGTTGTTGTTTTTGGAAACGGTGAGAAGACATGTCCTTACAAAAGCTGTCTGTCACACGCACGGTCTTTGAAAGGCCAGGGAGCTGTCTCAGATCGCTCAATATAATAGTTGATGGACCAATATTTGAAGTGTCTGGAAAGGTTGATTAGAAAGGTGGTGTCGGTAATGGGTGATGGATGATGTCAGCTCCTTCCTCCCTTCCCAGTGGACAATTTGTCAATTTGAAAAGCGTTTTTTAATCAGGTCTAGTTGCCAAGAAGGGACTGATTTTTCGCTATCGGAGTTTGTGTTTTATTGTGCGTGTGTTTGTGGTGTGCATTTCAGGGGAATATGAATGAACAGTCCCCCTACTCCCCGCCCAAATCAAATGGTTTTTATTGCATGAATTCTGGTTCAAATTCCTGTCGCACTGAGTAGCTGGAGGAGACCGGAAGGTGCCAGTGGGCTATCAAAAGAAGTTTTGTCTGCCACCTTTTTACCCACACACTCACTCACTCACTCACTCACTCACTCTGAGTCTCACACTCTCACACGCTGTCCAAATTGTGACCTTATGCCCATCGTAAGTGCTTAAGGGTTTATGCAGGAACTTAAAATAAAAAAAAAAAAAAAAAAAAGGTTTGAATAAGACAGTTCCTGGGAGGGAGGGAGGGAGCATCAGGGTGTTCGTGAGACGGTGGTTGGGGGATGGGGGTGGGGGTGCGGGGGGTATAATTTACCCTTCGGTACTCTTAGGAAGCTACACTTCTGTAGTCTGCCTTGTTTTCATTTACCTATTACTTTGGCTTTCTTGTTTGTTTACCCAATTTCCCTACAAAATAGGTACTGAGCTTTTTAGCATCTCTCTCTCTCTCTCTCTCTCTCTCTCTCTCTCTCTCTCTCTCTCTCTCTCTCAATACTGAGCGAGAACGTCTTTAAATTCCCTTAGAATGCTGTCCAGATCTCAACTGCTCTTTTCAGAGATCGCTTAATGGAATTATTTTGGGTTCAAGTTTCAAATCGATCTTTCTTTTGGTGATTACCGAAAGTTGGTGAAGAGAGAGAGAGAGAGAGAGAGAGAGAGAGAGAGAGAGAGAGAGAGAGAGAGAACGCACAATCATGGCCTAATAGGCCTAGTTATCCATTTTTTTCATTTTTTTTAAATTACCAGTAAGGTAAGACAGCCCACACACACACACACACACACACACACACACACACAGAGAGAGAGAGAGAGAGAGAGAGAGAGAGAGAGAGAGAGAAGGGTGGGTTTGAAGTGTTGAAAATTACGTAGAATCCAGTTCCGGAAATCTAGAACGATATTCATGCGTCTTTGCTCCCTTGTTGTTCTCCTGTGGGCCATTTGCTAAATCTATAATATGTACTCCAGTATGTAACCTTGATGTATTGAAATACTCTTGTTAGGAAATTCTCTCTCTCTCTCTCTCTCTCTCTCTCTCTCTCTCTCTCTCTCTCTCTCTCTCTCTCTCAGTGGATCTGGAATATTGTGACATAAGAGAGGTTTTGGAATTTTTTGTTTTAAATATGTAACCTCTAGTACATCATTGCTTATAGGACTAAATTTGCCTTTCATATCTTATGGTGTCACGTGAATATCTGGGACGTAGCCCAAAATTCGTCTTTGGTATCAAAGAGGAAATGATTACTCGAGTCATTTTAAATCTGTGCTCATTCATTTTTATATCCATACAAGATACGAAATTTGAAGTACTGTTCGCACATAGGCCTAAAAATATGGTGCTTTAGAAAGCTAGCCCTGTCAGACTACAGTATCACAAATGATGGTCGTGCAGTGGGTTGGTGGGAGTAGGAGACGGCGAAGAAAAACAGAATAGAGGTCGTCATGGCAGGTAAATCAAATCGAGAACTCCAGTATAAATTTGCCTGATGATAAATGAATGACTAATTACCCGGAGATCATCTGTGGAGCCTTGATTCGTGACAGAAATCGTTGGATACTTGCAACCTTCGAGTTGTTTCAGTTGTAATGAAAGGAAGAGGGATTTTGATCTATGTTTCATTATTGCATCCTTTTTTTCCTGCATACATTTTCTCTGGGACATAAAATGACGCGAAGTTTTGTGTAAAAAACCTGAACAGAAGCGTTTTACTGTCAGTGACATGATGACGACGCAAGATATTAGACCTACGACTCGTGAATCAGAATATGAAACAAAGTGAGATTAAATCTCCTTTTCCCTTCAGAACCAAACTTGATAATGGCGACAGCTCTATCGAATGTGGGTTGAATTAACCCAGTGAGGTTTAACGGAGGTTTCACGTCGCTGACGTCCGGGATTATTATGCTCAAAGAGAAGAGCAACAGAAGGTGAGGACAGAGGTTGGTTTCGGAGAGACAGTGAAGGAGGAGGGGAAGGAGCAGACCACCTACAGTAGACCTATGTTGTGGTGGGCAGGACAGACCTTCTCACAAGTTGATGGACTCATTGATTGATTGGATTGTCTCTTGGCCAGTAGTGGCTGTATGTACACCAGGATTTTTATTCTGTTTGTGTATTTTTGTTGTGGAGGAATGTTAGGCAATGGTTATTTCTTGTTTTCAATAAATATGAGTTGATAAAAGATAGAAATGAATATAGATCATTCTAATATATTAGGAAACAATAATTTTATTTTCCTGAATGATGGGAAACTAGACTACTGTGTATGACTACATCAGCAAAAGGTGTGAATTGACGTGCTGTGTCAGCTGTGAGCACTTCAAGTTACTCAAGTGCAGTAGTTGCTATTTCTTAATTTAATCCCTATTGGCATCTAATGCATTTACCCTCCAAGTGCCTTTCGGAAAATATTTCCAACTGTAATGATCTACGTTCCTGTAAAGTTTTAATCTAGAATTTTCAGTCATTATATTCCAGGTAATTAGTACCAAGCAACGTGAAAAGAAACTTATCTTTTGTATGCAGTGAAGTGTTTGCCAATTTGCACGACAATTAATTCCAACTGTCAACCGCTGGATGTCTAAGGTGATATTTCGATTATTCCAGACCTCATTTAAACCGGCTTTATGACGATATACGTCATTATAACGAAAACGTCACCGTCACGTCATGAAGCAGCTACTATAGCTAATTCCGAAGGTAAAAAGAAGAAACTAATTTCATGAGGCCAGTCTACCATAATCTGAGGATTTGCAGTGGGAGGTTTAATGACGTCACCAGAAAATCGGAGCTTTCCAGTCAAGCTACTTGTGACTCCCAGAGCGTTACTAAAGAAAAGGTGGACTGAAAACGAAAAAATCACTAGTTTTATCTGTTTATGTAATTGTAATGTCTGTCTAATAAAATAAAACGTATCTGTTTAATTTTTTTGATGTACCAAACTGATTATAAAGTTTACAGTGGGAGGAGTTTAATGAAATTATACAACTGACAGCACCTGAAAAAAGGTGGAGCGTCAGGTGAAAAATAAGAATAAAACTGAAGGAAAAGGTGATGTAAAACGAAAATTTCATTTGTTTTGTCTGTGTTTGTATGTCTGTCATGGGGTAAGGGTTTGATTTTGAGTTATAAACCTTTCTGGGGAAATGACATAGAGGCTGTGGGCAAAATTTTGTCTGCAGCTGTCAAGCGGTTCGCATTTCTATAATGGAGAAACAGATATACAAACATTCGCTTATATATATATATATATATATATATATATATATATATATATATATATATATATATATATATATATATATATATATATATATATATATATATATATATATATATATATATATATATATATATATATATATATATATATATATATATATATTATATATATATATATACAATAAAACAGGATGGTATTTTACAGAGATTTTATACATATAAGTTAAAGGCTTTCAAGGACCAACTGTCACCATTGTCCTATAGCTGAAAATAAATAACCAGACACGTGTATATGCTGTATTTACATGTGGCTAGGAGGAACTGAAGCCCTTGCTGAGCCGATTCCATGCTCTGGCTCCCATAAATCCTTTGACCTGCATCACCTATGCGGCCCTCCTTATATTCCTTGACCTTCTTCCACCTATGAGGATTGTAGAAACTGCCTTCATAATATGCACAAATAATGTAATGGCAAGCAACACTGGAAGCTATTTTGAGGACAGCCTATCACTGAAAATTATATACGAAACAATGAAAGAGAGCAAACTTAAGCATGAGACAATATAGACAGTACACCTCTGGAGGAGGCCGGAGGTAGAGATAGGTCAAGGGGACCAAGAGATAACCAGAGATGTACTGGATACTATGAGGAAAGCCCCATTCCATGTTCTGGCTCCCATAAATCGGATCAATAAGGTCTTTCCTTGACCTTTCTCCACCATTCCCCAGATGCATATAATTTTCAACAGGATTCTTATTTGAAAGGGAAGAAAATGTCAATCCGTCATTATAAATGGCAACTGGATAATTTAAAATTGAAAGGTAATTACAAAAATATGATTAACAACTCCTGTGAGTTAAGATCAGGAAATCAGTAGGTGGATGAATTAGTGTTTCCTCTTTACATTGCAAGTTTAGAGTGATATCTATCTTTGGTGAAAGCGGCAAACTATTCTATCTATCTATCAGTATAGTGGTGGAGAAATACTGCTGAAAACCCACAGAATAAACTGGGAGAACATGAACTTCTTATATAAAAATATATAGCTATAAAAAGCCAGACTGATGTATATACTGTCTTATAATATACAAATAATGTAATGGCAAGCAACACTATAGCTATTTTGAGGACAGCCTATATGAATATTATATACGAAACAATGAAAAGAGAACAAATAAAGCATGAGACAATATACACATATACCTCTGGGATATATAGAGATAGGTCAAGGACACGAAGGCCGGGCTACACAGGAGATGGAGGATGAAATTTTGCCACACAAAATCGGATCAATAAGGATTTATATACAATCAGATGCTATAAATGTCAACAGGAATAAAACTGGCTCAATGGGGCAGTTTTACGTCTTCTGGAATAAAGTCTCAGTAAAATACCATCCTCTTTGTCGGTCTTCATATATCGATTCCAGTTCATTTATCTATCTATTCTATCTAGATATCTATCGTGAATTTATATATATATTTATATATATGATTATATATATATATATATATATATATATATATATATATATATATATATATATATATATATATATATATATATATATATATATTCTATATATATATTCTCATGGACACTGGCACTTAACTTAGTGACCAAATTCAAGTAAGTTGACCAGCCAGTACCATGGGGCTGCAATGGTGTCCAGTCTGGCATTCCTCCCTCTCAATAACACCTCCTTTTACCAACTCTCTGCTCTGCCATATCTCTGTGCCTTTAGGCTTATGGATGTAGCCACCGTCATCTTGGGAAAGTTGTCCTGAGTTGACCCCGTTGCCCAGTCCAGAGAAGCATGGCCCAGGGAGACAATTCATTCTGCTACTAGGAGCCATTTCAAGCGGAAGTACAGTATATTCCTGCTCTGAAACCAAATCTGTGACCCCAGTTCCTGAAGGAGAGATCATTTCGGATATCCAAGGTACTGTAAATCTAAAACGTACACGGAAATTCAGTGGCCCATTTTCCATCGACTATATCCTATTTCCCTTATTTTTATATCAAGAAACCTTCTCAAATTCATCGTGGCCTCTCACATGTATCTCTCTCTCCCTTGGACCCAATACCTCTCTTCAAAGCCAAAGCCTCCCACTGCTTTTATGCTTAGTTAATTTCAAGATTTGAAAGTGATACCAAGACATTTTTTACCTGGCTGTTCCATCGATGTGCCGCTTCAGAGGTTACAGAAATCTTTAAGCTTTCGGGTGTGATATTGCAGGAGGTAGGATAGCTCGATGATATATATTTAGAGCTTTAATGCTTGCTGCTCATAGAGGTAATTCGACACCTCTCGGTTTCAGAGGGATGTTTTTATCGTGTGTGATGTAACCCCATGCACCGTCACCTGTCTGTGCTCCACGTGTGACGAAACAAGGGATTTTCACCTCTGCGGCGCCGCAGGATATTTGTAATTTCATTTTATATATTGTACTACCACGTGTGTCAGTTGTGGACTATTGTTATTATTTGTTGGGTAAATGTTGTTTATTCTTAACTGAGTATAATTACGCCTTACAATAACTTGAATGGAGAAAATCAAGGTTAGTGTTCCCTGTCTTTTTATTCTTCTCAATTTTTTGTATTACTTTCAGCTATTTTATAGCAATTTCCTTGCCAAGGCCATGTTAAAAAAATAAAAAATAACTCATGTAAAAAAAAATATAAAATATATACTTAAAAATATATATATATATATATATATATATATATATATATATATATATATATATATATATATATATATATATATATGTGTGTGTGTGTGTGTGTGTGTGTGTGTGTGTGTGTGTGTGTGTGTGTGTGTGTGTGTGACTTCACCTTTTGCATGGGACTGCCATCATAAGGGGAAGGTCTTCTAATTCTCAGCAACTCCTTAGGTGTGAGGTTGCACGCCCAACGCCTTTTTCTTTACTCCAACAGAAACAACTACAAATTTACATCCTCAGGCCTAGAAACCGTGAGCTGAGCGCTGCACACTCAGCTAAGACTCCCACTTTGCCTGATTACATCAAATAACCTTCATGACTGTAATAATCGAAGAGAGAAAAGGATATTATGTCGCGACGCACTCTTTCTCAACATTATTTTTTCCTCATTCTCATCAAACTTAAAAGAGCAGATTACACCTGGACTTATGACTTATGTAATTCACGAGGTGGATTTTGTTTAATTAATTTTTTCTTTTAATCAAATCCTCCGGTAATATTCAGTTATGTTTGCCGTCGTACAAATGGCAATTCACTTTACAAAAAGACATTAGTAACGGAAAAGGCTATAACGAAAGTGGTAGTCAGAATAATATATTAATAAAATAATGAAAATAATATATCGAAAATAATAATGATATTTATTAGAATATTAATTTAACTGGTATTAACGATATTCGATATGATAATAAAAAAGATAAGACGATAATGGTGATGATGGGACAGCAAAATGGTGTTGCCGATTAAACTGAAATTACCCATCTACAAACAAAATAACATCGACAGATACTTTACACAGAAAAAAAAACTATTTTCAAAAAATTTCCTCCACCATCTAAAACATCGGGGAAAAGATTTCTAAGATAAAGATAAGAAGGCGCTAACGGACGCAGAAAAAAAAAAACACTTGAGAAAGAGTCACCAAGATAAACTTTCTTTTATTTCCGCTTTCCCTTGATACCTTTCACTTTCATTTGTTTTAGATTTCCTTTCCTTCTCTTTTTACTGCCATAAAAAAAAAGAGATTTGATCTTTTTGGTGTTGATTGATGTTAGTTTCTTCTCACTTTCCTTCAGTATCCTACCTAATAAAAAAGGAAAATGAATGCAAATGAATGCAAATAGAGAGAGAGAGAGAGAGAGAGAGAGAGAGAGAGAGAGAGAGAGAGAGAGAGAGAGAGAGAGATGAATATCGAAATACAAGCGCTATGTAGAACTAATACGAATATTCTTTTTGATCTTCGGGAGGGGCCATTTGAACCCTGAAAACTTGAGTCTTGTTTCCAAAAATGAATCTTAGGGAATTCCTGAATCTCGAGCAGCTGCAGAGACAAAAGAAATGGAATGGCAGACACTGAGGAGGAAGAGCTGTTAGTCTCGCACGAAAGTGAGTGTGTCCTCTGTGAACGTGAAAGAAAATATGAATCGTTGGAGAGGGGCAGAAGAATCATTTGATTTTTGATCCTTGGGAAAATATGCTACCATTTCTACAAAAGGTATAAGCACTTATATGCTCATATAATATAGATGACATTAAGTATTCTATTGTCGCTATTCGAGAAAATTCTTTTGGGGTTTCAAGAGTGAGTTATGCTTATAGCTTTCTACGAGACTGGAATGAAAAAATCATACCTCTTTTCCCCTTGCAAATTTTATTGGTCTTTACTCTTAATGTTATCGTTCATATATTGTTACTTCAAGAATTCTGGCTAGAATATAAAAAAATTATTTTTCTATCCGAGAAGCTAAGAATTTCCCTTAAATAAAATAAAAAAATGTTTTCCTTGGTTTTCTCTCCATCACAAAAAAGAATGTGTATTTTAATTTGACACTTTTAGTTAAACTTAAAGGGACGGTCAACTTGATGACAATAAACACTTGAAAATCTGCTGATATAGATATGGAGAATATATTGCTCTAGAACAGTGGTCTTTAACTTCGGGGTGGGGGCCGCCCCCTAGGGGGGCGTCAGTAATTCCCAGGGGTAGGGGGAGCAATCCTTAGGGAAGAATTAAAAATTCTCTAATTATAATCGTTATTCTCTTAACAAGAGTTGCTAAGAAGCAGTGTCAAGTATTTCAATAATTTATTCCAACCCCCCCCAAAAAAAAAGCACTCATTCTCTTTTTTTTTTTTTTATTTTCCTTTAAATCTCAGAGGGAGACGTGGAAAGAAGGACCAAATCTCAGAGGGGACGTGGTAATAAAAAGGTTAAGAACCACTGCTCTAGAAGTTCGGTATGTAGAAACGTCACTTATGCTGTTGACACAAAACCTCCAGAAATTAGGTATGTGGAAAAAAAAGTTAAGTATATCTTAGTTTAACCAGACCACTGAGCTGATTAACAGCTCTCCTAGGGCTGGCCTGAAGGATTAGACTTATTTTACGTCGCTAAGAACCAATTGGTTACCTAGCAACAGTACCTACAGCTTATTGTGGAATCCGAACACATTATACCGAGAAATGAATTTCTATCACCAGAAATACATTCCTCTAATTCTTCATTGGTTGGCCGGAGACTCGAACTCGGGCCTAGCAGAGTGCTAGCCGACAACTCTACCGACTCATCCAACGGGGAACTTAGGTATGTGGAAAGGTCACTTAAACTGTTAACACAAAACCTTCGAGGTCGACTTAATTCTTTGTTCTGCAGGTTCCTTTGAACTCTTTCGAATTAATATTTCGAATACTTTCCCCTGTAAAAATCCTGAATTTTCCGATGAAACAACAAATACTACACACTTCAAAATGGATGAATGAATTTTTTTTTACTTTTTTCACTCATTTATCTCGCATATATGCATATCTCTTATAGTAACTATCTAAAGTTACTTTCCACTGATAACCTTTTTTTCCATCTCGTTCTCTCTTTCTGTTTTTGGAGGGATTGTATTGGGAGTGTCCATTCATACGATCGATCAACTGAGACAATTTTGTTGCACAATGAGATGCATCAAATAAACTCACCTCTAATTCTTAAGGAAAAGCCAAAACCCAATGACACTTCGCTTGTGTCAAAGCAAATGGCCATAGCTTTTTTGCACTAATTACTTAATTGCTTAAACTAAATCTACGCAAATGATAACTGTTTCGTAAGTTACTGGAGTGCATATTTTATTCCTTGAAGGTTTCTGTAATTACATTTTCAAGTAAAGCTCTAAAGTCACAAAAATCCCAGAATACCTTCAGCATTATGAGAAATTCTGTGTTTGTACTGAAAAAAAGAAGAAGAAAATCTAAGAACAGCCACTAACGAGCATCCAGTTTCCCTCCTGCATTTGTCTTAGAGGCCACTTAGAGTAGCACTACACACTACAACTTACGAAGACAGCCATATCTTTTGTCCTTGCAGGAAAATGATCCTTTCAAAGCTACTCATGCTGACACAGACGAGGCTTTGGGACGATTCTTCTTGTCGAAGAGGTGGAAGAACCGACTTTTGGGTGGAGGAGCAGAACCACAAATTCAGTGTCACAAGGTCTCATGAACATTCTGCTTCATTTAATGATGAATAAAAAAAATTAAAACACGCTTTTAATAAAATGCACTTAAAAGCAAAAAAAATAATTTTTGAGAGACCAGGATTTTCTTACAATTAATCATGTTAACAAAAATAAAAGCGTGGGTGCCAAACTTGGAAGGAAATACTGAAAGAATAGAAATATATATATATATTTTTTTATTTCTTGTAGCATTTCCCTCCATGTTTGGCGACCACGCTTTTATTTTTGTCGACATTATTAATAGTGTGTCTCAAGAAATTATATTTTACTTTTTAGTGTATTTTAATAAAAGCGTGTTTTAATTTTTTTTTTTTTTTTTTTTATACTATTTAGTTTTACAGAAACTGTAACCGATTTATGATTGTAGCTAATGAAATTTATATCATGTGGAGCCAAAGAGGGTTTGAAAAATCCATAGAGTTATTAACTTATTCTACCAAGTCAAAGAAGGTATGAAAAACCCAAAGATTTTCATTCAAATCCTGAGATACTGGGAGAGGTCACTGTAAGGTCACTATAGGTCATTGCTAACCTTCTGATCATGTAAGTTTGTATTGAGGGACAATGCAAAATTTCAGGTCCACCGGACGAAGGGAACAGAAAACTGAGTTACAAGATTTGACCCAAACAGACACAGACAGACAGACGCAGAAGTCAAGTTAGATAAAAGCATGTAAAAAATAGGAAGAGAATACACTCTACCTCGAAATGTGTTGAAAATGGTTTTCCTATTTAGAATTATTAAGAATTATATAAATGTATTTCTCATGAATGTTCTGTCCTTTTTATTTCCATTTTAATAACCTAAGCGTTTGTGGGATTATTTATGGCTACGCATCAAAACAGCACGCAGCACCCTTAGAGAAGGTTAGAACCTGTAATTAAAAATATCTCCCGACAAAGGAATTACCTATTTAATCGTTGCGCTGACTTTGCCAGCGTTAATTAGCTTTTATTTTTCATTACTCACAAAGCTCCCTCCTTCAGCTGGCGTGAGCTAGATAAATTTGGAATAATATATTACAATGAATTATTTACGGTTAGTTTATGATATCACATCAAATTGAAAGTAATTAATGGGTATTCAAAGAAAGGTTTGAAATAAGAACAATTATTGTTTTGTCCATATAATATTATTTCGCATCATCAAGTTCATGCTATAGACAACTCTTTATTGTGGTCGATGAAAATAATGTGAAATGAATTGACTGATTGCTGATTATGAAACGTCTGGCGCCACACTCACCAAGGTAAAAAATACGACTGCATTTTTCACTGTCATGTACTACATTTGTCTAATATTAAGTAAAATTGGGCACTGATATCATATACCATGATAGTTTATTTGCCTGAGAGAACATATTCCTTAAGCAGACAATTACCAATAATAACAACCAATGGGAGACAATTTCTTGTCAATCGTAAGACTGCAAATGGCCAACTTGTAGAAGAGCCATTAAGAGCTATAGCCGCAGGATGCGCTGTTGTCGCTTGCGAATGCAGTCATAGAGTCACCTAGAATCTTCAACAACCCTTACTTGATGAGATTCTTGATAAGAAATAATATCTTCCTTTCCAAAAACAAAGCACAGATGTCAAATACTGTGTATCTGTTTATACAGTACAAGGGGAACTACGCGTTCGGCTATGTTCTTATTCGAAATTATGGCTGTGAATAATATTAACAATATCAACTGCTTACACACACACAAATACACACATAAATCTGCATATATTAACTCTTCAAACGAGGTATTATTGTACCTCCTCAGCATTCTCCTTACTTTATTTGAACCATCATTGTAATATTTTACTTTGAACTCTTTGGAACCATTTTCTTTGACCTGCAATAGCATCTCTCCAAAACACCTTTCATGGCTTCTATTTTGCTTATCTTTTTTCTCTCTGTTTCTGGTGAATGCTTATTCTCTGCTCATTTTCCATCCTAGACTTTCCTCCTTTCTCTTTTCAGCTCATGACTGGAGCATCGTGATCTTAGTCTTTTCCTTTTCTTGCAATTTAATCGTCTAATCTTAGCATCCACATCTTGCATTCCTTTCCTCTCGTGCTCCTGAATGTTCTAATAAAACCGCGTCCTTGCTTTTTCGCTCTTTAACATATCGTTTTTGACCCACTATGCATTTCGTAAACAACTTTTAAACCGACTTATGGATTTCCATGCCACTAAAGCGCTGAGTGTTTCAAACTTCGTCCTAATTTTCGGAAGCACTATGCATTGCCGTATGAGTTTCAGTGAAGTTTTTACCTAAGAAAATGAGGTTAAAGCTGCGCGTAGCCACCTAACCATCCGCAAAAGTGGTGACTTGTATCAGTGACGTCGGTATAGCGGTATCCTCCACTATACCTTTTCAAATGGTTGTTTGACTTATAGTTAAGTGTCATTTTACCTATCCTGGGCAATAAGAGATTTTTAAAGCAAATAAATATATTGTTTGATGATACATAATTTTTTTTAAATAATTGTCTTAATCTATAGTTACATTTATTTATTTTTAGTTATATATATTTATTTATATATATTTATTTTTATTAGCATGCCAAGCTAAAATGGGACTTAAGACCATCTGATATACTGGCAAATATTTAGGTTTCGGCAATGGCTTTCTAAAATAATTTTATTACTAATTACAGGAAGACATAGATAAATTGTTTGGCAACAAACATAGCATGTAAATGCCTCCGAATGGGACCTAAGGTGAAGTTGTAAAAGACACGTGTTAGCATGCTGGAGGATGATGCAGGTGGTGTTGCAGGCGGTGAATCCATTCCCTGACGAGAACTCTGCTACGGCTCACCAACACCCACACAGCACTCGGTGTCAATCCCATAGCATCAGCAATATGTTCGAACAGCCTGTTGGGGATATATATATATATATATATATATATATATATATATATATATATATATATATATATATATATATATATATATATATATATATATATATATATATATATATATATATATATATATGTGTGTGTGTGTGTGTGTGTGTGTGTGTGTGTGTGTGTGTGTGTGTGTGTGTGTGCAATAGGCCAATCCTGAAGCCTATACTTCATCTAAGTCTCCGTTTTAAGAACAGAGGTTGGTATCTCGCTTTTCCCGAGATATTGTGTGATAGCGTGTAGCCGACTTGCTATGCCAGCTGGTCTGTCATCTTCACATCATAAGATATTCCTTGCCCTAACCAAATTCTAAGGACTACTGGAAATGAGATACTAGGTACAAAACTAAACCTTTATTGACAAAAAATAACGAAAATAACTTCTTAAAAATTACAAAGAATGGAAACGAATGATTCAACATAACTACGAAATCTTATAAGAAAAAAAAAAAGGTCCAAAATCATAAACACCCAATTATTTAAGGAAATACAGAAATAACTCATCTGTCATTCAAATCATAAACAGGTCAATTAATAGAATCAGGTCATTTCAAAAATGTCCTACCACTCCCTTCCTTGAAGAGGAACGTGAAGGAAGGAGGAAGGAATACCTGTAAAAGAACAACGTTATATTAAAAGCCAAATTCACAAAATACAAATGCATAACCACAAGGTTTCGCTGCAACATGGATAGAGTTTTTCCAGAGTCTGAAAAAAAGATCTAAAATGTTTATGAGTTGTACTCACTTCACAAAAATCCTCTGGGACACAGCCTCCAAGTGTGCTGCTTCCTTTTGCACAGTTCGCATGCTAAATTATACCAATAACGGATCGCAATGCCCCCTCCTTCAATGATCACTCCCATTATATTCATTATGCAATGCACACACGAACACACTCCCATGACATCACCAAGTTCAATGTTCGACAAAGACACGCCCTCTGTACTCCAAGGTGTCACGAGGTACACGTGCACAATTGTTCTCTTCAAATCCGGATTTATAACCGGTTCACCTTCTAGAATGTTCTAAGCTGAAATCGCACTTTTTACGCCTCGTGTCTTATCACCAAGGAGCTTCTGCGACCCTTGACTTCTTGTGGTATGCGAACGACACCCAAGCATGCTGTGTAAGTCAAATGGACCCTGCGAACAGCTGACCCAGCTTTCAAAGGTCACCTTCGCGAGCAGTTACAAACACACACATATATATATATATATATATCCACTATATATATATATATATATATATATATATATATATATATATATACATATATATATATATATATATATATATATATATATATATATATATATATATATATATATATATATATATATATATATATATATATATATGTGTGTGTGTGTGTGTGTGTGTGTGTGTGTGTGTGTGTGTGTGTGTGTGTGTTTTTCTGGTGGGTGGTGGTTCGTTGGGTGGGCGGAAAGTGTGACTTGACATCCTACTTGTGTGGAGGGAGTTTGTCGCGGAGGGATATTTGTGATTATCGGTCTCATTTCCTCTGTTTACAACTGAATGGCTAACAGTAAATTACAATGCATCATATAATTACTAAATTCGTGATTCACTTGCCGATTTAAACTAACCTCAAACTGTTTTTTTTTTCCACGTTGTAAATTTTAAAGAGATTCAATGCAATTGCAGTTTTGCAACTACGCGGACAAAGCAACATATTTGTGATGAACACAGTGGTACTTGTTTGATATCGTGTTGATCTACAGCTGCTGCTGATGATTTCCATGACTTACTAAGAAAATTTTCTGAACATCTCAAACCAATCAAATGAGATAGATTACCAAATACGATAATTCGTGTAAAGCACTCAGTCATTCTCTGCATATCCTGTAGTTACACTTTCGAATTATCAACCACCATAGAACTTTCTTTTTTTTGCTTTTTGGGTTCATTTTATATGTACAATGCGTGTTATAGAAAGGAAATAATAATGATAATGGAGGAAAGAGGGCAGGAAGGAGGGAAGAAGGTAGGACAGGTGAGTACAAGGTTACTAAAGTACTAGGAAGGGTTGGGGGGATTGGTGGTAAGGGGGATAGCTTGTGTCACAGATACATCATAAAGCACCACTTGTTCGAAACGTTCTGAGGAAAGGCAAGAAGTTGGTCTTTTTTTCTAAGAGTAAACGGTTTAATTAAGCACATCTGTCAAGTAGGTGTACTACCATAAATTAGGACAATGTTAGAAACACTCAGTGCTTTAGTAGCATGTATACGTCGGTTTAAAAGTTGTTTACGATAAACACTATTTCGTGGCCTCTGGAATGCATCGAAGTGTACGTTCTCTTTACAGGCTACCTTGTTTTCATTTTAACTCAATTGCTTCTTTAACATTTCAAGAAAATTAAACTTTTCCATGTAACAACTTTGTACTTCCCTATTCGTTTTTAGTAAGCGAATAAGAACCTCCAGCCATTCTTTTAGTATTATTGGGGTTAATATGTGGTTTACCATGGTCTTTCCAACACAATTTTCTCTTTCCCAAGCCTACTTGTATAATGTTATTCAACATATAAAAAAATATTCATCTTTCCTCTGATCGAGGTTTCTTTCACATTCATTCCTTACTATCACTATGGCATTTGGAAAAACCTCTATTTCTATTTTTTTCTTTTTAATGAAACCACTCTCGACTACTCTTTGATCACACGAAAACCTTCCATGCATTTGGTGGGAGCATTTGTTATCACTCTTTTCTGCAAATTTTCTTCATTATCCCAATTTGTACTGCATCATTTACAACCACCAATCATTCGTAAATACGCAGGCACAATTAATGAGACAGATAAAAAAAAAAAAAGAAAATTCGTGTGTTCGTGGAATACTTAGAAATTTTCTGCCAAAAACTGAGACGAAGATTTTAAATCATTCTAACGTCTTCAGAATCCTGTATTTTGTTACATGATATACGACTACATCTCGACTCATTTCAGAGATGAAAACTCTACAATAAACGACGAAAGTAAAGACAAATTGCTGTATAAGGAAGTGGAAGGGAGCTAAATTGAAGTTAATTTTTTCCTGGCTCCCAGAATACAGAAAATTCTGATGTCAACGTGAAATCTTCTGAGGCAGACAGACAGACAGACAGACAGACAGACAGACAGCAGGCAGGCAGGCTCGGAGGAGAACAAAGAGAAAATCTAATTTATGAAATTCAGAAGTCTGGTGAAACAAGAGGCCTTAAGTGATAAATCCTCTTGCGGAATAGCAAATCGATCTCCTCAGTTCGTCTGCGTTCTGTTTTTCGTTCCTTATTCCTCACTGGAAATAACTGGGCTTTTGGAAACGATCGACGACTAGCGCTTTGTGTCTCAACAGACAGTGAGATCTAAGGGGGAAATTCTCTAGCACTTGCTTGCCAGTCCCAAGAGATGTTATTCTGTCAGGAACTTATAAACTGTAGAAACTGAAACGGGCATGTATTGCAAGGCTATAACTTGTTAAACACACAAACACACACACACACACACACACACACACACACACACACACACACACACACACACATATATATATATATATATATATATATATATATATATATATATATATATATATATATATATATATATATATATATATATATATATATATATAATATATATATATATATATATATATATATATATATGCCATCGCCCCCTTCCCCTCCCCCCCCCCCTCCCCCTCCCACTTCCTCTTCCTCCCCTCCCCCTTCTCTTCCTCACCGCTCTTCCCCCTTCACTCCATCTCCCCCGTAAACAGGGCGTGAATGCCCTGTGAAGTAGACGAATCTCCTTCACAGTGCATTCACGCTTACTTCAAGCTGCACTGCCTTCCATTATGAAATCTCTTTCTTGACCGATTATTTCCAAAACAACTGTTTTCCACTCCTTATGTTTTATAGATCTCTTAACAGGCTGCTTAATCTTAAGATGAATGATCTGCCTGTAATTTATTTAATAATTAATTACCAGCTTTAAGTTTAAAGTTAATTCCGAAGAATCCTCGAGTCATCGGATCCTTATTCCAGTCTAAGGACAGAGTGAGTCCTCTGCTTGCATCTAACGTAACTTATAAATATACCTGTCCCAGATGTAGTCTGGGCACATACTTAGGATGCACTAGGAGGCTACTGAGGGTTCGAATCTGCTCTCATTAGGGGGTGAGCTACAGAACTGGGCGAAAACTGTCCAGTCCTGACCAATCTAATATAAGAAATCATGTAAAGATATGCAGAACTCATATAGACATCAACGATATTAAAGATATGGGAAAAGTACAGAGTTAGGAGGAATTAACCATCCTTGAGTCCATAATGATCAAA
>NC_089793.1:57841347-57881347 GCF_040412425.1 Macrobrachium rosenbergii
AAGTCTTTTTTTAGCCCAGTAATGTAACTGTTAAACTTTAACTTTTGTTTACATTTTGCCGTTAAAGTTTGGGCCCAGTATTTGAAAAGCTTGTACCCATAGGATAAGGTTTTTCATATTTTTGAGTTGTTGGGTATCAGGTGGGGTGTATGTGATCATTGTCTCAAGTTAATGATTTGAGGTCTTTTTTTTGAGTCCATTGCCTGCCCGTTTGCCGTTTGCTTTGCAAGTTCAGCCACTTTGCTTTGCTTCCTGTTTCCTGTGGGTATTAACGTTTTGTCATCTGCGTCTGCCATTTTGAGACCTGTGCCGCGTGAGTTATCGATTATGGTGAAAGCTTTGACCACGGCATTCACCTCTGTTGCAGCTTTTCCGAACCTCTTCGCTGTTGTGGAGCGTTACAGCGTCCTTAGTTACCTCTGAAGCGTATATATTGATAGTGGTATTCTGTGAGACTGTTGACGCTGTTTTACGGACACGGGAATTGTTGGTGACGAAATCAACTTTGTGATCTGTGATGATCGTAGGGAGACTTACCTCTGGTAAGAGCAACGCATCTTAAAGGTTTCTCATTGACGTTTGATGTCTGATGATTATAGACGCTTTGGGCTGTTGATGGTAATCGGCAGAATCATCAAGTATATTCTACGGTGTTAATTTTATATATTAGTGATTCAGATAAAGACTGATGTTATTACTGTAAGTTAGGTTAAGGTATTTTGAGTGTTATAATTAGAATTAAGTTTTTTCTATCTTTGCCTTCTAGTGTCATATGTTTGTGTTTTTTTTTTCGTCATCGTGAGTTTGTTGTTTTTCTTTCTCCCTCTGTGACTTTCCCTCCTCCTGTCAGTATACATGTTTCAGGCGAATGGGGAATGCTTGTGTTTTGATTTTTGTAGTTGAATGCGGTTTCTAGCCCCAACCATCATTTACGGCTTTCTTTATTTCAATAATAAATATTGTCATTTTAGTAAAGTTCGGGTTTTCTTATTCCTCTTTGAGTGTACAGTGTTTTATTTGAGGATCCTGACTTCGTGGGTTTAACTGCCCTTTGAAGTCATTGGTTCTTTGAAAATCTGCCTATAAGAAGAGTTTAAGGAAAGAATAAATCCTTTTTCATAAGAAATCAGGGTATTCATACAACCTGGATCTGGTATATACTGTATATTAATTTTATTTTTACACGAGATGTGTGTAAAAGGGATACCCTATGGCTGGTCTAAGGCTCTGAAAATTTACAGGGATCATAATAATTTTGATAATTTATAGTGAGCAGGTATTAGGAATATATTATATATATATATATATATATATATATATATATATATATATATATATATATATATATATATATATATATATATATATATATATATATATATATATATATATATATATATATATATATTAGGGGTAAATAGAATAATAGCAGGAGCCATTACAAAGGCTACTATTATTACTACGCCGCCTAAAGTACTATTCTACTATTACTTCCCTGCTTTAACGTTTGAGGTTCCTCCTTTGTGAGAGGAAAGTGGGTTAGGTTGTTATTCACCATGTTTCTCATTTATATGGCCAAAAATTTGAATATTTTCCACATAAATTTAATCACTGAAAGTCACAGTGATCAGTTTATAGCCTTGGTAATAATACCTTGGCACAATCAAAAGTTTTTGTCGTTTGGATGATTTATAAGACTGCTTTGCACCCAGGACTTCTGATGCATGTCATCAGGCGCTTACAGAATATTACATTTGAAATATTGCCAACAAAAATTATATACTTTTACGAAACTGTCAATTCCATTGGTAATTAAGGGTATTGTTTTTATTATCAGCTGGCAACATTCAAAGTTAATGATTTTACAACCTTTTATTTTCATCATAATTCCACTTCTACAATAGGGAACATAAATTGTTCATATAGCTCATATATCACAGAAGAAATTCATCATTTTTAGTACAGACCTGATCTATATGATTCTTGTTTCGTCAAAGATTATGTAATTGTATTCCTGCCGTAATTTTTCTTAATTTTTGTTCTCTTATATGTTCTAGTTTCTACTTACTCTTTTTCTTCACAATTACACATACAAAAAAAGTAATTATCTACTCACCTAGCAAATGTGTAACCACCGTAATAGAATGCGTAACTAATAATCCAGTCAAGAAATAGAAATTTTCACTTAATCAGTTTAGAGTCTCCGCAGTCACAATATAGAATTTCTATTTATTAGTGAAATTTTTATATATCTTAATTCCCATCGTTTTCGGACACAAAATTCCAGTCTCTCAATAATAAAACGTTTTCTTGTTGTACCTTCTTTTTCTTAATTTTTGGAAACACAGTAAACCCGCGTCCTTTACCGCAACCCCCTTGAACTTTCACTTAGTATTTTGCAAAGTCATTTCTTCAGAACATTTTGAGTGCTTTATATAGTTTTGTATTCGATGTTCTCTGTTTTCTTTTGACTTCTATTTTTTCTCCATTTCTAGTGAGTCATCATCCTCTTCTTGATAATCTTTCACACCTTTTCTCATCATTCCTTGTATGTCCTCCTGCACTTTCGTTCTCCCCTCTTTAAGCCTCGCCTGAGCTTTCGGGATCAGAATCTCATTCCCTATGCTTCTCATCACTTATCTCTGCATCCACATCTCGGCTCCTGAATGTATGAAGCCTTTGGCGCCCTTACTTCTGTTGTTCCTGTGACATTTTGTGCTTGACCTGAATCCTCTTCGCAGTTTGTCTTTGTTTCACTTCAGATTCCCTCGTAGATAACAGACTTCATAGATCATATTACTCAAGTTTTTACAGCAACTATCTATTTGTACCTTAAAGGCCATTAAATGAATAAGAAGACCTCCAAGCCTACCTGCCAATTTTTGTCATATCTTTAGTTTTTTTTTTTTTTATTTACAAGCAGGTAATTGATCACAGTCTCACTATCACAGTTCCGCCTTCCCAACAACCGGAACCACTGTCCTCAGCCACTCCGTTGACAGGAATGAAAAAGAAAATCATCATTCGTTTTGATACTTTCGATTCGTTTCCTCTGTGCAAGGGCTGAGAACACGCACGATTTCCCTTCTGCTGTTTTCAGCCCATCTCAGAAAACCATAGAATTATTTGTCTTGAAGACCATTACACCGTTATATATCAGTCAGAAGTCAAATCATTAATTTTTCCTTTGATAAATTACTATTTCTAGTTTTACTAAATGTCTGTAACCTCTCCAACAGAGATGGAAAACATTACCGGTGGGTGAAAATCCAAATGGCTATAAGACGCATTAATAAGTCTAAGGAGAGAGAGAGAGAGAGAGAGAGAGAGAGAGAGAGAGAGAGAGAGAGAGAGAGAGAGAGAGAACCTTTTTCCTTATTCATCATATTATTATTATAGCAGCGTGTCTTGAGATAATTAGGGTTCCTCATGCAAGCCATGAAATTCAGAGTCAGAGACAATTATTCCTTGCCAAAACATGAAGTGTATAAATCCTTGAACTTTTTTCTAGTGAATTATCTGTTTCGCCTAAAACTATCAGATCTAGGATTACAGGAGGTATTTTATAAGACGAAGAATTTCGTTTGAAAAAATCTTATTTTGATAATGTAACAACTTTACTACAACGATTATACTACTCTAAATAATAATAATAATAATAATAATAATAATAATAATAATAATAATAATAATAATAATAATAATAATAATAATAATAATAATAATAATTCTGTATATCTGATGCACAATGATATTCACTGGTGAATTAGTGAAGAGGAACCCAGGGCAGGGTTCGAAAGTTCTTGCAACGTTTTTATAAAACCAACATAATTCACCACTGAATATTATTGTGGACCTGATATACAGCATATCCCGTTCTCGATCTAGAGGAGAAAGACCTAATAATAATAATAATAATAATAATAATAATAATAATAATAATAATAATAATGAAATCATCTATATAAGCCATTTCTTCATAGCAACGCTTTTTGGAATGAGGAAGGACAAAACTAGAGGTTCTGGTGAGTGAGAAAAGTAGGCAAAAGTGAAAGCAAAGGTGAGACAAACAGACAAAGAACTCTTCAGGGAGCAAATGTCCACCAGACCGTTTAACAGCCTTCGCCGTCACCCCAGACTAACTTTGGAGTTTGTCCATAACCATCGTTCTCTCGGCCATACAAACATATACACGGGTGAAAGTATTGTTTGCTTCAAGAAAATGCAGCAGAAACAAAGTCTAACAAACCATAACAAGAATTTCGCTTTATTTACGAGTCATTGTATAGGAAACTGCTCGTCTCTAATTTGGGTTCCAGTCATCACTGGAGAATTAACTCAGCCAGGAGAAATCCCATCAGAGGCCGAGGTTGAATATTCTTGTAAAGTTTAGTATTTCATGAATAGAAATTGACAGATGAGATGCAATTCATTCTATTTTTAATAAGAATGAAGTGTCGTTTTGACAGTTAGTCTAAAATAGCAATAACGCAGCTGTAGGTGGAAGCAAATTGCCAGTAACACCAATATCGGGTAATTAGGATGATTATTTTCACCGAGGCCGTTTTCGGTGATCCAAAATACCGTTGGGAAATTGAGCAGAATGGTTAGACACAGTAAAGTCATCTGGGGCTGGGTTTGAAACTAGAAATAAAGTTAAGCATTAAATGCAATACTAATTGATGTAAGAAGACTATAAGTACTCATAAAGAGCTTGAATGCATAATAATGGCAATGTAACTTCCAAAACAATAAAAAAAAAACTCTTAGACTTGAACACAGTAAATCGGTATTTGATCATAAAAAAAGATGAAATTTAGCACTGCTAACTAAATATGATCATCTATGGCGCAAAGAAATCCCCCACCTTCCCCAGACCTATGGAAAAACAAGTCTTACTCTCTAGGCTTCTGCTCTATATATCAAAGGAGGCAGAACAGCTCAAAGCAAATGACTTGACTGGAGGAGCAAAACCTTCCCGCAAAAGCGTCACGAAAATGAAGGCTGAGAAACACCTTCCCTCACAGGCACCGTCTCCTTCGTGCCCTCATTTCCCTTCCCTTCCGCCTGGGAAGATTGCGATGGTTCTGGGATGAATGTTTTCAGTCCGGTTTTGAGGAAAAGTTTTCGAACGAGGTGTTAGGACTCTTCTCTTGTGAAAATGTAGCCTCTAGATGACGTAATTTAGAATAGCATATATCCTTGCTGTTCGAGTATTTTTTTTTTTTTTTATGAGAAACTTTATAATAAATTGATGGGAGAAAGATGAATAAAGCAAATTTTATTCTGATTCATGTTCATACAGTTGATTAGTCTCAGACATGAAAAATACACATCATTTTCCCGAAATTCAAAACAGATTTTACAAGAAACTTTTCAGTGACAATATCGCGAAGGAAATTAGACAAAATAGAACACCTAATTGATGTCTCTAGATACAGAATAGTTTGTAACCCACTTGAACAAAGCAGGCAAACAACCTACTTGTTACAAGGCCTTTTCTGTCGCCCCCAACGCTCTCAAATATCAAAAGAGGGATAATGAAACACTGACGATGTTGATGCTGGTCTGACTCATTTCCCTCCTTGAATTGCGAACTTATTATACAAAGTTTCTTAGGTGATAATAAAACCAGCTTGAGGTGATATTAGACAAGACTTTAAAATTCTCCTGAAAAACTAGCAACTCAACGCCCCTCACCTTAATGTCAGTAATATGTACAGATATGTTTTATTCACAAACAGGTGTGTAATTTTCCTCAGAGAAATTTGAAGGGTTTGATGTTAATGTTATGATTAGTGTACCGGTACCATCAAAGGCACAAATAATGGCCCCAAGTTGGACTCCATTACTCACAGATGATCGTTGTTGCACTCGCACAAATAATAAGAATATATAATCCCTGAGTAGTATTAGAGAACATGGAGATGAAATTTTTTCTCATGAAAAACGAAAAAAAAAAGCAGGAACTTATATCTGAGTTATCGTCAGCCTTTTAAGAGAAGAGCAAGACTGTCACTCAAATACATCAGAGCTCAAAGCTGAGAGAGAGAGAGAGAGAGAGAGAGAGAGAGAGAGAGAGAAGAGCGGCTCCATTTGCCTCGACACCGGAAGTTCGTTCATCCGCTCGTCCAACCTGAATTTTGCTCTTGGATGCTGCAGGAAAGTCCAGATCTAGGCAACTACAAGTCATAGGGAATTAGGTTTCATCAGTGGTCATGTGTTGGGCAGGGAGGCAGGAACATGCAAAAATAAAAATGCTTTTCGAGAAAAGGAGATGAACTAACGTCGGCTCCAGCTTTAATTTAATTTTGTACCTGGTGGAAGATGATAACTATCAAATACAAACACAACGACCCAGAAAAGTTTGGAATTTATCTTGGCAATGCGACACATTGTGTGTGTGTGTTTGACAGACGGACATGAAAAGAGTAAGAGAATGCAAAATTCCGTGTATACAGACATGACTTTAATTATTAAGGTATAGCCTGACTAAAAGACGCAGTCCTAACAATATATTCGTATAAACTTTTGTGGTATGGCTAAAAAAAAGTTATCATTACAAGCCTTAATGGATGATAAAAACGACTTACAAAAAACAAAAAATCCCATTGACCAAGTCATCAAAAAAAGTGAAAAAAGTCATAAAAAAAAACAACTAATAGGTCAGTAGTCAGTAAAATTTCGTTACCTTCCTTGTATGGATAAAAAAACAAAGAAAATAAGGTCTTTAATTATTGGTGATGCGGCTCTGGTCATATACAGACATGACTTTAATTATTAAGGTATAACTAGAAGACGCAGTCCTAACAATATATTCTTATAAAGTATGGCTAAAAAAAGTATCATTACAAGCCTTAATGGATGATAAAACGACTTACAAAAATGAAAAAAAAAAAACCCATTGACCAAGTCATCAAAAATTTCAATAGCACAGTGAAAAATCCTCAATGATAAAAAAAAAACAACTAATAGGTCAGTAGTCAGTAAAATTTCCCCCGTTACGTTACTTGTACGGATTAGCAAAAATGACAAAGAAAATAACCCTATGCGGCTCAATATCATATAAATTTTTAAAATATGATATATTACCAAGCCCTTGTCCCGCTACTTGGAATTAGCTCCGATTCTCACATATGTAATTCTCTAAATTAGTGGCTAAATTAAACAAAATTACTTTTTGCCCCACTGATAGATTTGTTAGTTTTGATGTTTGTTCTCATTTTACTAAAGTCCCCATAGATTCTTTTTTAGAATATCTCAGTAACGAACTAATTCATCTTGAATTACCTCTACCTATAAGTCATATTATTTCACTCACTAGATTGTGCATCTGTGATTTTAAGTTCATATTCAATGGTGAATTCTACCAACAAATATTTGGTAAGGCAATAGGCAACCCTTTATCCCCACTCCTCTCAAACTTGTATATAGAATTCTTTGAAAACGATATTTACCTAATATCATTTATGCTCCTTTAAAGTGGTATAGATATGTTGACGATATTTTAGCTATTTTGCCTACTGGTATTGAATAAATAATTACTCTCTAATTTGAATAACCAGGTACCATCCATTAAGTTTACGTTAGAATTAGAAAAAGACAATTGCCTTCCTTTCTTGGATGTTTTAATACATAGCACACCTTTTCAATGCAAATTCAGTATTTATAGAAAACCAACCAACAACTTATGTCCATTTCTATTCAGGCCACCACCTTAATATCAAAATATTCATTTTTTCTTCTATGTTTTTACGAGCTTTGTCCATTTTCAGTCCCCAGTATTTGGACCAAGGAATCAAATACATGAGAAAAATAGGAACAGGTTTCTGTTATCCTTTACATATACTCGATATTTGCTATAATACAGCCCACAAATAGTTTTATAGTGAAAGTAACATGGAGAAATAAACCCCTAAGAACATTCTTAGCTTGCTTTATTTTAGTGGTTTTGAAACCATACAATCATTATTAAAATCTTTTAACGTCAACCTGGTTTTTTCTTATAATAACACACTAAAAAGAATGATAATAAAAATAGCCCTAAGGAAAGCAACAACATAATATATAGAGTTCCATGCTTCAACTGCTCTTCTCTTTATATAGGTAAATCCAGTAAGGATTTAGAAGTGAGAATTAAGCAGCATAAGTATTCTGTCAAAACTGAGCAAACATCCAATGCAATATTCATTCATTTAATAAAAACACATGGTCAATTGGACTGACAGTTCAGTGATTGCTAGATCGAAAGATTTCTCTTCACGATATCTTTTTGAATCTGCAATTATACAGCTTAGTTCCAGCTGTAATTTCAACCTTAGCCCTTGCATGTATTATTTGGACCCTTGTATTAATAAAATTTTCAAGAATTACCTTAAAGATAAAATCACTGACTTGATTACTTATTAGTTACCTTATATATGTTTTCTATGTATTCATATGTTTAATAGTTTAATCTTAATTTTGCAGAAACTTTTATCGTTTACCAAAAGGAGAAAATGTATTGTACGTTTATAAATATGCAATCAGCTTATAATTTCCAAGGTCATTTTTGGTGGTTAGTCTCTTCCCCTGTATAATACTTTATTGGACTCCTCCCTGCTCTTGGGCCAGTTGGCCTAATACTTTGTAAAACCTCTCAAAAGATTTACCTTTGTTTTGGTCAGTATACTAAATCTTCACCTGTGTTGGATTCGAGGTGCATCTGTTCCTTATAACCCCATCTTCAGGGGTATCTGTCTGTCATCTGTCAATTATACGAACTTTTTTTTAGAGGGGTTGGCTCTTGCAGGCTAAGGCCTTCCGTTTCCCAGCAGTATTATGGAAAGGGATTGACTACGACCCTCCAGAGTCGATCAAATACCAAAATATCTTATTCGTGAGGTGATTTTAAGTTATTTATCCTATCGCTTGCATGAAGGTGCTTGAAAGAGTCACTTAGTTGTGTTTTAACTATTATAAACATGACGGGAAAAGAGATGATCACTGATTACTAAGTAATTTCCTTCCTTTAACTGTCATATCATTTAATAAGTACAAGTCACTAATATAGGCTTCAGGCGTTATACGATGTTGATGTAAATGTCAATTAGTTAATCTGTTATTTGAATTATGTTAAGTTTTATTGGTATATTGCTGATATAAAGCTCTGAGAGAGAGAGAGAGAGAGAGAAGAGAGAGAGAGAGAGAGAGAGAGAGAAGAGAGAGAGAAGAGAGGCAAAACTGATTTCCAATGGAAATATCCTTCTGCAACGCAATCCTCTTATTAGAAAGACCCATCTCTTTTCCCGTCATGTTTATAAGAGTTAAAACACAACTAAGTGACGCTTTCAAGCACCTTCATGCAAGCGATGGGATAAATAGCTTAAATTTACCTCACGAATAAGATATTTTGGTTTTGATCGACTCTGGAGGGTCACAGACTATCCCTTTCCATACGGCTGCTGGGAAACGAAGGGCCTTAGCCTGGAAGAGCCAACCCCTCTAAAAAATAAATACTAATAAAAAATGTGTCTTGGAAATAATATTTACGATTAACATGATCTTTCACAAAGAAACTTTCGGATCTTATTATTTCAAAAAACTCTGTATTTTCGAGCAAAGATGTTAAGTCCATCTCCTGAAAGGTTTGTCTCCGGATTTCCGTGAGTTTTTGAAGGATTTGCGCCTTTGCAAGCAGAAAGAGACTTAAGGGAGCAGTGAAATGTAGGAGAGAGAGAGAGAGAGAGAGAGAGAGAGAGAGAGAGAGAGAGAGAGAGAGAGAGAGAGAGAGAGATGGCATTCGAAAGTGCTCAATGGTTTATGCTTGGATGGTTTCGATGATATATTTGTAATTTTTTTTGTAAAAGTAGACCATCGTATATATTTCTCTTTTTAATTAAAAAACTTTTTTACTCCGACGTGAACGAAAATTTTATTCCCCTCAGCTTTCCTGAAGAATTGCCTCTCTTTTCTTTTCATTTTGATTTGAAACTCAGATGTACTTTTTTTGATTTTCTGCTTTTTGTACTATTTTATTGGTTTTTATCCTTCCTTCTCTCTTTCTTTGCTATATTAAAAGCTAATAAAGAGAACTGTAAAGAAATTCTGTGCTTGGAAATTACCTGAATGTTCTAATGTTGTTAGATGTTTTTCTTCTCATTCAGTGTCAGGTTTAGGGTAGTTACTTTTATGAGAAGGTGAGATTAAGTACTCTTATCTATCTAATATCATAATAAAGTTTTGATAGTTCTCGAAACAAAAGCACTTTTCCAATATGGAAAACCAATACCGTTTAATGTACTGAATATGATGTCTGTTATATCCCATGTTCATAGCTCATCGACGTCATCATAAAGTGCTTTGCCGTTTAATTGCGATCCTTTGAAAGTAAAATCCCATTAACGTTAAATATGATTGGGTACTGAAGTTTGGCATTTTTTTCAATGATAAACCAGTAAACAATTGCGCAATTGCCGCCATTCTTGTCCTTTAAACTGCTTTATCAAGGATGACCTCTTTGCACCAAAAAATTCCGCGGATTATGTCATGTATGTATGTATGTATGTATGTATGTATGTATGTATGTATGTATGTATGAGTCGTTACCCGCAAAGCCGTTAATTCCAGCGAGGCATCACAATGATTGATCCCTGCGAATTATGCATCAGGAATCTTTGGTCAAATCTAGTCATCAGTCATGATATGCTCCTGTTTCCAGCATCAGCGCAAATGCTGTCTGATGCATTTCGCCATTTCAAAATGTCATACCGATACCTGTTGAAAGAGGCTTCGGTTATTTATTTTCAATTCATCTTCGCAAAATTCGTCTCGCAACAAAATTAGTTTTGTGATTGATTTAACTTTCTTGCAGTTTTTTAGTTTCATGACTTCCATTTGTCTTTGCATAAACAGATCCACATAATCTGTTGATTTAGGCTGTGAGTGGATAAGATTTCTAACCTTGATTTCCTCCGGCAGTTGTATATATTCAAGTCCTTTGAGGAGATTTACATACAATAAGGTACCTATACGACGTATTTTCAATGTGGCAGGTATACATAAGGACTAGATATTGCAAGCAATAAGTGCTATGACATCGATGTCTTAAACATATCTGCTTAGAGAACAAAACTCAGTACAATATATATATATATATATATATATATATATATATATATATATTTTTTTTATATATTTGTTTTTTGTTTATGGTCTTTCTACCTTCTCCAATATATCTCTATAGGTTAAGTTCTCAAAATTTATATTAAAGTGACAAAGGGGAAAGACAATGTTAGATTTGCCATAACTAAAAGGAAACTCAGCCACTGATGTAGTACAATAAAGTTATAAGTAAATGAACGATTTGACAACTAAAAATAATGCCATAATTCATATTCAGTTAAGATTACTTTCCATTATTTGTCTTTAAAGAATTGAGGGGAAATTTCAAATGAATATTTCTTCATTACCTTTTTATTTCTTCCTCATATGTCAATTTATTACCAGAATGCAGCATGTTAAGATGAAATTTATGTCACTCTGCAATTGGGTAAAAAGGATAAACATATCGGAATAACTTGTCCTTTTTCTCTCAGAAATAGAGGAAGTGATTTCAGATTATGGTCCATTTTTGCATAGTATTAGCATAAGCTGGTATGCATACTTACCGTCACCGACAGTGTTAAAAGATTTGTTCCTGAAACGATTCTCATTCTCTCTCACTCATTGCCTGGGGTAAATAAGAAAATATTTGATGCATGAAATATGTTTTGCAGTTTATTTTTCCAGATACATTAGCATACGGGGTAAGCATATGTTCCTGCAGCACTTACTTCAGGCCTGGGGTCTCAACATAAACGTTTGTGCCTAAATTGTTTTGCTTCTCCCCCACAACAGTGCCTAAAACCGAGTTTATTTCAGGGGCTGCTTTCACTGTGACCATCTGCCTGTTGCATTAAGCCTCTAGGCTAATTTTTGTGAAAATGTCAAGTCATTAAATGCATTAACCTTTGTTAATTCATGATTATAGTCATCTATACGTCAATAATAACATGACTGGTGGAGCTTCACCATGATTGGGCATTTCAGTGCCTTTCCCAGCCATCTCTAATATCGCAACTGTTAAGGCATTCGGTTTACAAACGAAGGTACTATATGGATGCATTCCTTAAAAGTGCATTATGTATCTTGTAATTAGGCGACCTTTTGGGAATCAGCCAGGACAATCCTATTCTGCTAGGTGATGATTCTCTCTCTCTCTCTCTCTCTCTCTCTCTCTCTGCAAAACAAACAAACAAACATAAATACAATTTTGAAACACTCTCTGTCTGTCTGTCTGTCTCTCTCTCTCTCTCTCTCTCTCTCTCTCTCTCTCTCTCTCTCTCTCTCTCTCTCTCTCTCTCTCTCTGTCTGTGTAAACAAACAAACAAACATAAATACAATTTTGAAACTCTTCTCTCTCTCTCTCTCTCTCTCTCTCTCTCTCTCTCTCTCTCTCTCTCTCTCTTCTCTCTGCAGATGCTTTGTAAAATAATAAAATAATCTGGACAGTCTCACGATGTGTGTGTGTCTGCAGGTATTACATCACACAAAGAGCTGCTCGAGATTCTTTTCATTTCACGCATGTCATTTTTTGGAGGCAATTCGCGTTATTTCGAAAGACAATGAAAAGAAAGGCCTTCCATCAGGATCACATAAGGCAACTTTACTTTGGACCTCCTCTGGAAAAGAATACGGGAAAGCGCAACTAAAAACGAAAATATGATTGTATGAAATTAGAACAAGAATCGCGGTTAAAAGAAAATATCCTCTTCATAATTGTAGTGGACATTTCTCTAGTTCTATCAACGTTTTCGTTTGTATTATTTCTCACGAACTTTTTCTCAACAGTTTTTTTTTATTTTCTATGAAAAAATGAATATCGTTTTCTTTTGGAATTTAAAGAACTAACCCTGAGCATAGTTAATATCTATGCTTAATACTATCTTATGCATAAACGTTATTGCAAAAAATAAGCAAAGTTTATGTTTATGTGAGGGATTTATTCTATATTTGTTATATGTCTTTTTAGCATCTAATGTCTCTAATTATTTGAATGAAGTGAGACCTCACAGCAAATGATCTTTAATATTCAAGAAAACAATGTAGAAAGAAAGAGGTGAAAAAATATATTTGTTATTACTGTATTGTTTCTGATGTGTTATATTAGTTATGATTGCATATTTGTTTTAGACAATTTATATTTCTAACATCAATTTAGATGTTACGCATAAAAATATTTTTATAAGACCTATATTTCCCACCTCATCCTCTACATGGTTCTACTTGGAAACGATTCAGAGCAGAACCAAATCGTCACAATAAGCATGCTGGGCATCGTGTTTGTGTTGACGTGCAACGACTTCTGGAGATATCCTTTGGGGAGCCCATTATCTGTCATTATGGGTTTACTTGTTTTTATAAATACAGTTGTTTCAAACATTTATGCGCTAAAAGGAATAAACAAATGAAGGCGTTACCAAACTGAGTAAGGTTTTAAATATGGAGAATGAAAACAAAATTCATAAACAAATAAATATTCTTCTCCCATATATGAAAATTAAGGAATAAGTACGGGAAAATAAAATATATCAACAGGACATTCAATAACGACTGGAAACTTGAGCATATTAATAGCACTTGACATCCTTAAAATAATACAGGAAGCCTTTTGTGGCAGATAAGATAAAAGATCACTTCTTATCTGAAAATGTTTGGCCATTTTTGAGAAGTCTCATAGTTTTTTGTCCAGAGGAGTCAATCCATAATCGTTTCATAAACTTCGAGAAAACTCGAGTGACATTCTGCTTTTTTTTTGTTTCAGGACTAGTGCAGAAAGAATTAGAATTAATTTCTCTTTATTCATTCGCTTATCTTCCATTTTCTTATATAATTTTCTGTCTATCTATCTGTCTATCTATCTATCGAGTGAGAGTCAATGGTATTAGCAATTCGGATGCAAGAGTCATAACAGGAGTTGGAACCTAAGTACTATATACATGAGGTTTTTCCTGGGCAGGCGACTACAGCCCAACATACCAGCGAATTTTACCCAACTCCCCGACCCACCAGCGCTCGAATTGCTAACATTTCATTCCACTTACCCATTTCACTGTGAGGTATGATGGAAATGAACACATGGAAACGTGTTTCACAGAAATAAATTTTGGTTGAAAAATATTATTTAAAAATTTGCGCAAATGTTTGTAAAAGAGCTCAGATGGGAAACAGTTATTAATAAAATATTGGTGGAGATATTCAGAAAACCAACAGTACCTAAACTATCTTTCCATGCAACTGTCCCACTTATCTACGATAAACATTTTTACCAAGATTTACGACAAATGATAAACAAATATTTACCGGCTGTCGATTTGAAACTAATACCTAATAATCCAATGACGATCAAGTCTATGTTTACATATAAAGAAAGTCTGCAGCCTTTGATGACCTCAGGAGTCATATAACTGTTTAATTGCCCCATTGTGACTTGGGGAAGTACGTGGGCTCCACTCGTAGGTTGTTGTTGGTGAGATTAGACTCTCATCGTGGCGTGAGTTACCGAACGGGTGCTAAATTATCAAACCCCGAATTTTCATGCATAAGAGACCACGGGAAAAAATGCAGATATAATATCAATTACAAGGATTTCAAAATAATAGGCAAAGCTCCGAATAACCACCAACTGTCAATACTAGAATCTCTTTTTATTAAACAACTAGTTCCCCAATTAAATACTCAGTCCACGTCAACACCCCTGTACCTCTCGTGAGTTTCCGTTGGAACCAAAACGGACCCTGAATGTCACTCAGCTTTTTCCTTCAGCACTATTTGGTATTCATTGTTCCTTTCTGTTATGTTTCTTTTTATACTTTTATGTAAAATTTCTTTTTTCTCGTTTTAAAATCTGAGTCTATTCTTAATTCTGATGTCTTTTTAATTTATAGCTTTGAAAATGGGACACATGGTCCTGAAACGTCAGCATAATAGATTACATTAAAAGGAAATACAAGGAATTCTCCTTCTCCCCTAACTCGATGCTATATATATATATATATATATATATATATATATATATATATATATATATATATATATATATATATATATATATATATATATATATATATATATATATATATATATATATATCGTTTAATATTTTATTCATTGTACGTCGACAGTCACAGACATCCAAGGTAGAAAATAATTGCCAAACCCTTGGTCAACAGATGGCGTTTAATACAAAATCGTCACGATGTCATTGTTGACTAGCCTGTCGGCAGTTCGATTCTTGATAAACTTAACGTTATCTGTCACAGTGTAATGTCAAATCTCCTTAACTAGAGAATTATTAGTAATTCCTCTGTCTTAGTTTCTTGTTTGTTAAGTTCAATGACTACTTCATCAAAAGTATTATTTTAAGAGTATTTTCGTTTATATTCCTTTTCGTTCTTTGAAAACAAACAATGAGACATATATGTAATGAATTCTAGCGTTTCTCATTGTAATACTCTTGATATAAAAGGCTGCTTTAACAGAATGCAAAACTTAGATTTTCCTTGATATTCTACATACACAGATGAAGACATAACGAAGGAGGCAAACATTTTTCGGCAGAAAATTCTGAAAATTGCACATCTAAAGCCTCCCAAGTAGCAAGAGCCAGATTTGTTTGGTGGAGAAATCAGGCTCACGAAGGAATTTTCTTTGCAAAAAGCAGATCTGGGAAAGCATCTTCCTTGAAAATGACGGTCAGCCTGTTCCTTGGAACAGATTAGATATGACGTCACAATTGAGTGAAACGTATTTTTTTCTGCTCGGCCTATTTTGGCAGTTTTTATTATTAGGTAGCTTGTTCAGCAATAACTTCCGACTTCAATTCATAATGATTTAATTCATTAAAGTCAAATGAAAGAATACCGAGTTGATGTCCTTTTCGTTCTCTCTGTCTTTCTCCATGAAGATGGAATGGTTGAAACGGAGAGATAATAATTTTGTAAAACGGAGGAGAAGAGAACTCTTGCCAGCCTTCCATTCTGCTTTGTCTTTTGCATCCCATTCAAGACATGACCAGAAAGAGTATGTCTTCTAAACCTTCAGGGAAATGCTATACACAAGTGAAAACCTGAAGCGACATTTTCGGGAATCTTGTATCATCAACCCCCAACAACAACACACACACAAAAAATAGGATTATGTGATTATATTAAAAATACACAAACTGCACGTTCGTTGGTTGCTTCAATAAAACTGGCTTTACGAAAGCACAGACTCTTGCATAAAGGATGATCAGGTGTGAAAGAGATTAAGAGGCCAACCTACTTGAACAGGTCACAACTCACACAAAAGCTGTCGCCAGTAGAATCCCTTTCTTTCTGCCGTAAATGTTGAGAATGAACTCAAACTTAAAACTTCAGTTTGCCATCCTGTAAAAGGAATATGAATTGAGAACCATTCCAAGTTCACCAAGATGTCCAGGAGAAATAAGAGAGAAGTCCTCCACGCACCTCAGTTAGCAAAGATTTTCTCAAGCAAACTTTTCTAGTTTATATTACTGAGGATGACTAAAACCTTCAAGACTGGAATGCTTTGGTACAACGGATCTTTAAAACAAAATTAGCTACTTTAGAAATTATATATCCTATTCCTAATTGTTTTCTGTTTTTTTTTATATTTAGTTTATTCAAATAAAGTCCTCTTGAAGGAGCTATGTTTGGTTTGAGAGCTGTCGTAATTGAATTTCCTAACCTCTTACTTAGTAATTAATTTAAATCCTATTTCCTGCCTTGAAATAATTGATTTTCTAAATTATAACCTCTTCTTATAAGTTCATTTAATCTCATCTATACCTCTTTTCTTCTCATTAGATAATAAGATTTAAACAAATTTAAAGGATGAAGTTGTAATCATTCCGAAATTTAAGAGAGAGAGAGAGAGAGAGAGAGAGAGAGAGAGAGAGAGAGAGAGAGAGAGAGAGAGAGAGAGAGAATTAAAGGAAAACTTGATGGTAAAAACAATTAAGAGTCCCATATACTGAAAGTGACAAATGGTAATAACTTTTCGAGCGACATATCATAAAAGGTAAGCGATGAACGCGAATGCAGCAGTTGTCAAAAATCAGTGAGTTATAAACCTTTCTACAGAAGTATTTTGACATTTTTTTTTTACTTGGAATTGTGATGAAAATTATATTGTTTATAGATATGATATTTGTTTTTGTTTCCTGGAATAAAATTCTGAACACGAGGCTTTTATTGTATCGTGATTATGTAAACAAATATAGATTTTGCGTTTTTTTCAGTGGTATTTTATGAGAATATACATATAAAGGCAAAATAATCTCATTTTTAATCAAGGATTTTTTTAAATAAGAGAACAAGGGCTGGAATTCGTAAGAGTTGAGCACCTTGTGATTCTTTCATGTTTTATGAGGATATGCTACTCTTCACCGCAGGTAACTGATTACCTCCATCAGATATTGAGTCTCCCCCAGTAAAATTAAAACTGGAATGACATCTGTCCTTCACCGCTCTTAAGAATCCTATTTGTCAAGATGAGTGTCTCTGTTATCTTACCTATTTTTTTTATTATTTTATCTTATTTTATTATTATTATTATTATTATTATTATTATTATTATTATTATTATTATTATTATTATTATTATTATTTTGCTCAAACAGAAAGAAACAGACGACCTTTCATTTTGACATCTGTACCGAATAATACTTTCACCGTGAAATAAAGTTAATATTGCTGGGACTATTTGCGGATGACATTGAGTGTAAAAGTAGAACGTCTGAACGAAGTAGGAACTAGAATGTATAACTTGGAAAGATTAGATGAAGAGAGCTACAACAGAGCGCTTAAGAACAGTTAGTTTATTTTTATTTACTTATAAAATTAAGCAATTATGCACCAGAATTTCAATAATCTAAAAAACATTTAAAACAAGTAGCCTAAATATAATTTCTGTCTTTGTTCGCCTGCCTGTCTCTCCCCACCTTCGGAATATGTTTATTTCTTTATCCTTCTTTATAAGTCTTGAGAATATTTTTCTTCTTTATCTCTTGTTTCCTTCTTACCTTCTCTTTCTTCTTTTCATTTTCGTCTTGTTTCCTTCTTACCCTCTCTTTCTTCTTTTCATTTTCGTCTTGTTTCCTTCTTACCCTCTCTTTCTTCTTTTAATTTTCGCAATTAGAAAAGGATAAAAGAAGTTTTCCACCTCACTGGATGGGAGATAAAAACTAAATCCACAACGGCAAAAGGTGGAATCATTTTCCACAGAACATTAGCTCTGACCGGAGGTCGATAGCTTATTGAGATGATATAGGTCTTAAAACTGTGGAAACAAATAACAGTCTTTCCCTGACCTAGGATGCGATCAAAGGAATACAGGAGTCATCGGGCAGTCTTACAGCAAGCCACCAGACTCCTTTGAATTGGGCACCTATTATTTCCTCGCCGCCTAACAGCCAGAGAGAAGGGTGGGTTTTATGTGAGGTCGAGTTGCCCGTACCCTCCCAAGTGGGAAACACACTCTTTCCCATGGATGAGCACCTGCATCACCCGTAGACCTATCGGAGGGGACCGATGGACTCCCAATCTCCTCTCCATCCCCAGTGCCTCCGGTGGAAGATAGATCCTCAGTCAAGATCAACAGCTCTCATGAGTCTTCCGACCCTATCTCTCCCCCTAACCTCCCGTGATGGCTTACAGGATTCCCTGCCTATTTCAACACCTCAATGTTCTTAAAGGCGAGAAATGCTGGGACTTCAAGTGGCAGTAGGGGACTCTAAGCTTCTAATAATTAATGTTTATGTGCCCTGGGGAAATAACAATAATTTTGGTCAATACTGCATGATCCTAGGTGAGTTAGACAGCATTATTGACGATTCTACTGCTGATTATATTTGTATAATGTACAATTGGGGGCCTTAATTCTCATCCAACAAAATTTTTTATAATTGTGATGGGTCGTTTTACCACCACCACATACACTTGTATACTTATCCAATACTAGTATTCACTAACCAGAATACGAAATTCACAGTAAGTGAAATCGTATCACAAGACTATCAACCAATGTGTGCAAAACCAATTTGGGGGTGAAAATAAACACTAAGAAAAATAACTTAATTTTAATACATGAAGATATAGACAGAAATGACGCCTGAACCACTAGATACAATGATTATAATGAAAAACAATTACACTTAATATATATAAAAAAAACACTTAACCAATTAATAGAAAAACACATTCAAACGCAATATGGAGGGGGCCCAGAAAGGAGGAGAAGTTCAAAAAGAATGAATAACCTAACCAAAATACAACACTAAAGTAATCAGAGGTGGTCCTTGTAACAAAGCCGTGATCTGGTTAAACTAAGGATCTCCACGTCTGGAGATTGAGACAGGGTGATGTCAAATTATGGGCCCAACTACGGCGCTGGCCTATACCTCCACCAATTCACAGGCCGTGATCCAAACTGAGGCGTCTTGCTCAGCATGCAAACTAATAACAGTCCAAATACCGTACCGTTGGACAGAGAGGTCCCCTTGGCTATGGTAACTGAACCAAGGGCGTAGCAGGATAATAAATGAATAAATCCTCAAGCTGCTGAAGGTAGTGGATCCAAAATAATCCTAAGTTCAGGATGCCAAAACGTAGCAGCCAACAGCAGCGGCCAAAATCAAGTAGAAACGCCCAGGTCAAGGTTCAGAACACAATTGTCCACCACTTCCTTCAGGACGTTGACAACCCCTCGGCCTCCTGGGGCGGAGGGGTGGGGAGCTGGGGAGAAAAGCCGTACACCCTCAAAACATGAAAGACAAAACGGTCGTTAGTGAAAACGTAAACACAAGAACCACCAGAGGAGGAAAACTAGCTAATACATTGTGACAATAATTTAACATTTAAAAATAAAGCTAAGACAAATCAACTAATTAAATAATGACAACAAGATGAAACCTCCTCTCCCAAAAGAATTTTTTTTTTTTCCAAAATAAAAATTAAAGTAAATAATATTTAAAATTCTAATTTAAAAGTATAATATAAAATAATCATTTATAACAAAAATAGTTAAACAACAGAAATAACGATTTCATAAAATCTGTAAAAAAAAAACAATTATATAATTAGAGCATGATACCAAAAACAAAATGAGGGACGGGGTGGCAAAAGAACAAGGATGCAGCTCACAAGAAAGGCACTAACATAATAACAAGATTAACAAAATATCAAAAGTAACCCAATATCATACAATACAAATTCAAAATATTACATAATACAGAAAACCAACACCAAACCAATGGCTCCAAGGCTCTCACATAGGTACATAATCAAGAACTACATTGCTCCACTCCGGATTTCACATATTTGTTCATAGGCCATAACTATTTTTACACACTTAACGGTTTCTCACTTCATATCTCACATCGCTCATTGCAAAAATGTTCAGCGAACAAGAGTCATTTACACCACCGTGTCAACACACTAAATCACTATAAAAGTGTCCTACCGAGTACACACACCTATAATGGACGACACAGAGAAAACCAGCACAGTTTTCCCCTGCGCAACCTGAACACGCAAAACTTTCGTGAAGCATAGTTATGCCTGAAAACACAGAATACCCGGATTAGTAGCTATCATTTCATTAAGTAAACTCTCTGATTAACACCAACTGCATAATCAATCACCTAACAGTGTCTTACCATGTCTCAACGACCATCAACAACCGCCTATGCTACTCATCAGTAGCATAAAAACTATAATAATAATAATATCTGCAAAAGCGTATTCCAGAAATAACACACCACCAACCTATCTTAAAATTACCCTTGCCACAAAATTCAAACGAGTACCATCTTTACCTTCACCTATAAACTTAATATTAAACATAACTAATTTTACAGTCCCAGACATTTATGGAATTCCTGTAAAGAAAAATTCAGATTAATACATATTCATTGTCCTTATACACTCATCTACTTCTAAGAATACAAACCTAACTGCCTACTTCAACAGCACACACACCGCAATTAGAACGATACAGATACTACCTTAATATCCGCAGAGCCCCTTACCAGAATCCCTACCCAACGCTGCGAGAGAGCATCAGCCACTACATTATCTCTTCCCGGTATATGAGAAAACTGCAAGTTCCATTCTTGCAACATGATACTCCACCGCATCAGACGTTGATTTTTATTTTTGTATCTGTTGATGAAGGTCAATGGATTATGATCTGTCATAATCTTTATTGGAGTTCCTGTGGAAGATAAACAGAAAAATGATTAATGGCCAAGATTAATGCGAGTGTTTCCTTCTCGACCGTCGAATATTTGCGTTGAGCGGAGGTTAATTTCTTCGAAAAGAACGCTACCGGGTGAGCAACGCCTTGCTCGTCGTTCTGTAATAAGACCGCTCCGACACCGACGTCACTTGCGTCAGTGGCAAGCGAAAATGGGAGGTCGAAATCCGGAGCCCTAAGAATGGGGAAACTGAGTAGTATCCCTTCAAACTTTCAAAAGCATTCTGCGCTTCCTTCGTCCAAATGAACGCGACCTTCTTTTCAATAGGTTAGTAAGTGGAACAGCGATGTCAGAGAAATTCTTTACAAACCGACGATAATACCCTAGCAAACCTAAGAACTTCCTGACATCCCTTCGGCACTTAGGAACAGAAATCTTTTCAATAGCCTCCACATTTGCTTGTTTAGGGGTAACTTTACCATCTCCAACTACATGACCCAAATAAACAACCTTCGCTTTTGCAAATTCACTTTTCTTTAAATTAACCACCAAACCAGCTTTCTTCAATACCTCAAACAATGCCTTAATACGCTTCAAATGTGTGTCCCAGTCGTCACTATAAATAACAATGTCATCAATATAAACCACACAACCTTCTAAACCATACACCAGCGTGTTCATTAACCTTTGAAAAGTGGCGGCATTTTTCATACCAAACGGCATAACACGACATTGAAACAACCCTTGAGGTGTAACGAAAGCTGACAAGGCCCTTGCTCGTTTCGACAAAGGAACTTGCCAATAACCTTTAACAAATCAAATTTACTTATATATTTAGACTTCCCCATGCGATCAATGCAATCTTCTATCCGTGGCAAAGGATAACTATCGGGTTTTGTAACCTCATTAACTCTCCTATAATCAAAACACATACGAAACTCTCCATCAGGTTTCTTAACCAACACCACAGGTGACGACCAAGGGCTTTGCTTGGTTCGATCAAACCATGTTTTAACATATATTCCACCTCTTTTGCAACGACTTCACTCTTAAAAGGATTTAATCTATATGGCGATTGTTTCACTGGCGTGGCATTACCAACATCCACGTCATGTTCTAAGACAGATGTTCGACCTGGTACATCCGAAAACAATTCTTTATAATCAAACACCAACTTCTTTAGAGACCTACGTTTATCAAAACTCAAATGAGAAACTGAACTATCAAAATTTTTCAAAGAAGTTTTATTACCTGTTGGAAAGTTACCATCATTACCATATTTATCTTCATTAAATTCTTCCTCTGAAAAAGAATAAATATTATTATTACAATTTACAACCTCCCAACTGTTGCCACAGGAATGACTTTATCCCTTTCCTTATATTCCTTTAACATATTAATATGGCAAAGTTGAAAGGGTTTCCTCCGTTCAGGAGTTTCTACCAAATAATTAACCTCGCTTATTTTTTCAAAACTTTCCAAGGACCTGAAAATGAAGCTTTTAACGAATTACCTGGAAGAGGTAACAACACCAATACCTTGTCGCCTTCAGCGAAGTTACGAATTTTGGTCTTCCTGTCAAAGAAGTATTTCATTCTTCTCTGACTACAACAAATTCTCACGAGCAAATTCCCAGGCCTTCGTCATTTTATCACCCAAATTAGTCAGATAATCTAATAAATTAATATCAGGAATGTCACCTTCCCATGACTCTCTTACAACATCAAGCGGACCCCGAACACAATGCCCAAAACCAAATTAAATGGGGATAAACCAAGAGACTGACTTGGAGCCGACCGAAAAGCAAATAAAAGATATGGTAATTCTTTGTCCCACTCAGAGCCGTGACTTAGACAATATTTCCTAATCATCGATTTCAGAGTTTGATGAAACCTCTCCAGAGCACCCTGACTTTCCGGATGATAAGGAGATGAAGTCACATGCTTAATACCCAATTCTGCCATTTTCTCCTTAAAATATTTGCTAACAAAGTTTGTACCACAATCAGATTGAACCACCTTAGGCATTCCGAACCTAGTAAAAAGTTAATTAATACCTCAACAATTTTTACACTTTTGATGGATCGTAGAGGAATTGCTTCTGGATAACGGGACATTTTATCCATCATGGTGAAAATATACTCATTCCCACTACGAGTCCTGGGCAACGGCCCTACAACATCAATGATAATTTCCTTAAAAGGTTCAGAAACCACAGGGATGGGACATAAAGGAGCTTTTGGAATAACTTGGTTTGGCTTACCGACCTTCTGACAGATACTACAGCTATTGACAAATTTATTCACGTCGTATTTCAATTTGGGCCAGTAATAATCCTTAAGCAATTTCCCAGCTGTCTTGTGGATTCCGAAATGACCCGCCAAACCATTATCATGTGCCAACGACATCAAGCCAATCCTGTGAACATAAGGAACCAATATCTGTTTTAAAACTTCATGTGCACTATTGCCAGCCTCTCTAGGCCTACTCAACCTGTAAAGAATGTTATTAATTATTTTAAACTTTGGGACAGTTAAATCATCCACTTCGCCCGACTCAACAGCAAGGTCCCGGAATTCTTGTTTCTGAGCTTTAATTAGCTCTTCCTTTGTCCAATTTGGAAGGTCTTTTGCAATATTCCTATCTACAACTAATTTACTACCACTACTACTACTAATACTACGTTCTAAACTACTACAATCTACGTCTGTTGTTGACTCTGCAGCGTCAACACCACTAGCTCTAGAACGAGTAACGACAGCAATTTCACGATTCATTAAAATTGATCCTGATTATTTTTATAAGCCACATCATTTCCTAACACAATATCTACATCTTTAACAGGAAACCTATTCACAATGGCCAACTTCAATATTCCTGAAAAGATGGACATTTTAAATGGAAATTACCGATGGGATAGGACTCAACTGAATCGGGAAAGCCAGACAACAAAACAAACTCTTCAAAGTCATGGACAAAATCGCAAGGTAATGCCTCTCTTAAAATCAACGACTGAGTTGCTCCCGTGTCCCGCAAAATGCGAACCACCCTTTCTTTGGACGAATCAACAGACGAGACACTACCACGGAAAAATACCTTTCAAAGCAATTGGACAGTCATTGTTCAGTCGTTCTCGTTTGGACGGGCTCTCTCTCGCTTATCAATGCCCATAACTGATCTACCCTTAGCTTGTAGGGACTTCTTAAAGGCAAAACACTGACTTTTTACATGCCCCCTTTTATTACAGAAGAAGCATGTCAAGCTTCTTAACCTTTCAGGATTATTTATGTTACCTCTGTCAGGAGAAACACGATTGTTATTAGCAGAAAAATGATTAATATTATTCTGCCTCCTGGGCTGACTCCTATTAACATAATTAGGCCTCCCAAAAACATTGTAATTATTATTATTATTATTATTATTATTATTATTATTATTATTATTATTATTTATTATTATTATTACTCTGACTTTTTCTAACACAACCAGGCTTTATATTACTCATCACCCCTAACTCATTCTTATGTGACAGGTAATATTCGTCACTAGCAATGGCAACCTCCTGCAAAGTATCAATCTTTAATTCTTCCAAATGCACCTTCAACTTATCGGGTACACACCTCTTAAACTCCTCTACAAGTACCAATTCTTTCAACCCTTCAAAATTGTCAACTTCTTTCGACTTTAACCAATCTTCAGCATATTGCCTCTTACCCCTAGCAAATTCTACGAACGTCTGTTCCCTATCTTTCTGTAAATTCCTGAAACGCTGTCTATAAGCCTCAGGGACAAGCTCATAAGCCTTCAGCACAATGGCTTTCACATTATCATAGTCGGATGATAAACTCTCATCCAACGTAACATACACTTTCTGAGCCCTACCTATCAATTTACTCTGGATAAGTGTCGTCCAGTACTCTTGAGGCCACTGCAATTTAGCGGCAATCCTCTCAAATGAAACAAAAACTCCGCTACATTACACTCCTGAAAATGTGGCACAAATTTGAGTGCCTCTGACAAATTAATAGTAGGCGTCACCTCCCTGGTTGGGGAATAGGGAGAGAGAAACAGGATCCATTAAACGCATTTCCCTCTCAAACTGCCTCTCTCTCTCTTTCCTCTGCCCTAAATTTTTCTATATTAAACTCTATTGTTTTTAACTCAATTTGCTTATTCAAAAACTCTACAGGCACTTCCTCTTTGACTCCCTTCATTTCCCCCTCTGTCTTCACAGTTTTAACATAATCATATACCTTCGACAACAATAGGCCCTTCCTTACAGATGAATCAAATTCAATTTCCAAATGCTGAGCCACTTGCTCTAACTCAAGCCTATCCAACTCTGTGAGCCTTGCTTGCCACCCCTCTCCACTAAGAAGCTCTAAAACATCGAACCTCAAAACAATACCAAAAAAAAAAAAAAAAAAAAATCAAATCTGGAGAAGGTGTAAAACTGTTGCCCAAAAATAAAACCCCAGAATCAATTTTGCACACTAGTGAATACTTGCAGGAACAAAATATCCTGTCAAAACGGTCGCCAGTTTGTGATGGGTCGTTTTACCACCACAACATACACTTCTATAATTATCCAATACTAGTATTCACTAACCAGAATACGAAATTCACAGTAAGTGAAATCGCATCACAAGACAATCAACCAATGTGTGCAAAACCAATTTGGGGGTGAAAATAAACACTAAGAAAAAAATCTTAATTTTAATACATGAAGAAATAGACAGAAATGACGCCTGAACCACTAGATACAATAATTATAATGAAAAACAATTACGCTTAATATAAAAAAACACTTACCCAATTAATAAATAGAAAAACAACACATTCAAACGCAATATGGAGGGGGCCCAGAAAGGAGGAGAAGTTCAAAAAGAATGAATAACCTAACCAAAAATACAACACTAAAGTATTCAGAGGTGGTCCTTGTAACAAAGCCGTGATCTGGTTAAACTAAGGATCTCACGTCTGGAGATTGAGACAGGGTGATGTCAAATTATGGGCCCAACTACAGCGCTGGCCTATACCTCCACCAATTCACAGGCCGTGATCCAACTGAGGCGTCTTGCTCAGCATACAAACTAATAATAGTCCAAATACCGTACCGTTGGACAGAGAGGTCCCCTTGGCTATGGTAACTGAACCAAGGGCGTAGCAGGATAATAAACGAATAAATCCTCCAGCTGCTGAAGGTAGTGGATCCAAAATAATCCCAAGTTCAGGATGCCAAAAACGTAGCAGTCAACAGCAGCGGCCAAAATCAAGTAGATACGCCCAGGTCAAGGTTCAGAACACAATTGTCCACCACTTCCTTCGGGACGTTGACAACCCCTCGGCCTCCTGGGGCGGAGGCGGGGGTGGGGGCTGGGAGAGAAAAGCCGTACACCCTCAAAACATGAAAGACAAAACGGCCGTTAGAGAAAACGTAAACACAAGAACCACCAGAGGAGGAAAACTAGCTAATACATTGTGACAATAATTTAACATTTAAAATTAAAGCTAAGAGAAATCAACTAATTAAATAATAATTGAATGACAACAAGATGACAATATATATGTATATATATATATATATATATATATATATATATATATATATATATATATATATATATATATATATATATATATATATATATATATATATATATATACATATATATATATATATATATATATATATATATATATATATATATATATATATATATATATATATATATATATATATATATATATATATATATATATATATATATATATATATATATATATATATATATATATATATATATATATATATATATATATATATATATATTTCAGAAAATATGGCCGTGCAATGTTAAAGGTACAAGAGTGTGATGAAAGAATTTTTGGTTGCGAGATGGTACTGGTGAAGCCGTCAGTTGCAAAATCCTTGTATTCAGCAAATAGTTGATCATCTCAGCGGTTAATGTGATGAACACGCGGTGTTGGCCGAATCATATGACCAAGTCGCTATGCCCGTACGAGAGTTCGTGTGTTATAGAATCTCGATTTTGTGTCTAATTCTGCCCAAAAATGAGTTCGGTCGTTCATTAGCAGACCTAGATCGGGATCGTGAAGACATAATCTTTGAGTGTGGTGAGCTCTTAGAATTGGCAGAATAAGGTACAGTCCAGACTCTTCGTTTTTCTATGTGAATTGTGGATTTATGGTCTTTTACCATATTTCAAGATATTTTTGAACTTGTGTTTTTTTACCATATTTCAAGACATTTTTGATTGTGTGTGGGAAGTGGATGTAGCATTTTACCATTTCAATATTCTATTTTATTGTGTTCTATATTTTACCAGTATGCTATTTACTTATGCGTTTTAGACTTTTCATTATTGTGTTTTTGCACTTATATATTTTTGGGAGTATTATCTGTGTTCAATTTTTCGACAGATGTCATGGGTGTGATTGTGGTGATGACTTTGTGGGCAAAACATGATGTTATCATGCTGGTGTGATCATAGAGAAAGACAGTCGCAAACCTTTGCAATGTCTAGTATTTTATGTGGGGACTTGAGACCAGACTTTACAAAGTCCATAATGGAATATGTGAGAATTTTTTAGTTTGCAGGCTATTAGCCATAATCAGATTTTTAGTTGGACTGAGACTAAATCTTGAGTTAGATGTTTTTCTTAATTGACAATTTCATTTACGATGCATTTTAGTTTTTGCTTTGTTTATTCATTGCTTGTTGGGTTGCTTTAAGTAATAAATCTATTTTTGGTAGGAAAGATTGAGTTTTCCTTATATGACCCATTTCATTTCTTTAATGTGGAATGAGAGAGAGAGAGAGAAATCCGTGCGAGAACGAAAGAGATCTTTGTGACGTTAGCGAGAGAGAGAGAGAGAGGGCGTGTGAAATACCCGCTGAGAAAGACTCGCTGTTGAAAGAGAGAGAGAGGAAACAGGGTTGACCCCCCACCGCCTCTGAAGATAGACCAATCGGTTCGCTACGTAATGCTCCTACCCGGAACATTCTTATCTGTTTCAAACAGTTGTAACATATATATATATATATATATATATATATATATATATATATATATATATATATATATATATATATATATATATATATATATATATGTATGTATGTATGCATATATATATATATATATATATATATATATATATATATATATATATATATATATATATACTGTATATAATCTAGTTTTTTTTTTTTTTTAGGCTCCTGGTCACTGCTAACTCAGCATGAAGAGGCTTTGAGAGGGTTTCGTAGCTTCCCCAGCTACTCACTGTTGCCCTGCTGGCATTTAGATTACCCATCAATATATTATTCTTTACTAATAATCGCTATTTTCACTGTTGCATTTTCATCATCGTACTTTTCTGTAATTGTACTAATTTAGCTTCCATTTGCTTTTTCCTTGCTGAATTCCCTTTATAATGCCTGTTGCATTTTCAATTGTGCATATTCTTTCAGGCGTTGAATTCATCCTGCGTTATTCCCGCCTCATTCAGCTGCCATTCCTTGATGTTCGAAGGGCTAAAGTTCTAATTCATTCCTCAAATCCTCAAATTAATGATGAAACCCATTTCCTCTCTTCATCCAGGAGCCATTACATGAAATGTTAATATCCTAAATACCAGTTTTAGCACAAACATTATTTATAATTACCGTCTTCATAGAAATCGGAGATGCATTCCCATCCTTCCATTTTCTTTGTTTCATTATGGGAATATATTTGATGGGAAGCCTAATTGGCATACTAGTTCCCGGCTTCGGCTTGTCAATTATGCCTTGAAATCTTGTTCTCCCCGATTACAACCTTCAGTGATGGCAATGTATAAGACATAAATCTTTTGCTGGTCTATTCAAGATTTTAGGTGTGTCTAGTATTTGGTTAGATACTTCATTTTCCCACGGGATTTCATTCCATTTTCATGACAGTTCTGAACGTGTCGGGGACAAAGAAATATCATAAATACTTTTCCTACGTGACATTCAGTGATTTCTTCCTCTTTCTCCTTCCATTTTTGCCAACATTCTAGCTCATATCAACATATGTCTCATAGGAGGTGTTTGTGGGCTAGATGTGGATCATGTTATTTACCCACCAGAAACAGGGGGTGTTGAGGGGTCGGGGTGGGGACGGTTTTTTTTTGAAAGTCGACGGATCGGGCTGCACAGCATCCATAAATATCAGGGAAGATGAGGACTCAAAAGCCTCACTGTACTTGCTTTTTCAGAGCCTTTTTTGGGGAGGCTTTTTTCAGTTCATGTTTGGTTTTTTCCTCAGTGCAGTGTTTGCTTCTTTTAGAAGAACTTATCGGGAAGAAATCTATATAAAAAACTCTAAAACTCCCATAGATAACCGCAGACAATGCAATGATGCAATACTTTTCTAATTCACAATATCTCTGAGATAATTGGTTGAACTTATTTTGATTAGACTCTAATAAACATGCTAGAAGGGGTGACACTAGTTAATTTTCAAGACTTTTTAGTTTTCTGAAAAGAAAACTATCGTGTTGGCTTTGTCTGTCCGTCCGCACTTTTTCTGTCCCAACTTTTTCTGTCCGCCCTCTGATCGTAAAAACTACTGAGGCTAGAGGGCTGCAAACTGTTATGTTAATCATCCACCTTTCAATCATCAAACATGCCAAATTGCAGCCCTCTAGCCTCAGTCGTTTTTATGATATTTAGGGTTAAAATTAGCCATAATCGTGCGTCTGACAAAGTTATAGGCTAGGCCATCACCGGGTCGTGGTTAAAGTTTAATGGGCCGCAGCTCATACAGCATTATACCGACACACCGAAAGATAGATCTATTTTCGGCGGACTTTATTATACGGTGTAAGGAAAACTCGATTGCGGCGAAGAAACTTCGGTGCACTTTTTACTTGTTTTAGTAAAAATCAGTGCACTAATTGTCACTGGGATGATTTTGTGGGTGGTTGAAGGAAATCCCCACAACTCAAAAACTATTTCGAATTGTGACAAAATACTATTTAGACAAATGGTGGAGTGACATTCGAACTTACGAAAATGAATTCATAAATTTAAATTGTCTTTAATTTACCTCAGTTGTTTTAAAGCGAGCCACTGAACACCATTACAGGAATAAGTTTCTCTTGCAAGTTACTACTATCCAAAATCCGAGGATAATCTATTCAGGTATAGATAAACCAAAAAACAAATCAAAGTTATGACTAACGTCATTACTGATGTTAACTGAAAACCTATTAGCAATATTCTTCTCCCAGCAAATATCTTTTTGATATTTGAAGGAAACGGAATCTATTTACCCGACAAACAGGAACTTTGATCATCATGCGTGATGGCTCAAAAGGATCAAAAGATATTGTCAGACAAATTCACTAATTAATCAACATGGTGGTATCATTGATTGAGAGATGTCAGGGGTAATTCCCAGTTCATCGTTGACTCAGAGGTTTAAAAAGTAGTGGCAATGGATGCTGCTGTCTTGATTTCCTTTTGATCCACATCTTAACTGAATAAATTGTAATGTCAGCATTACACCTATTTCTATATGAGCTTTACTCACAGGTTTTGCAATTTGCAATTAAATGAGAGAAATTGTGTATATAGTCACTGTTTAGGCAAGAATGTGACCATCTGATAGACATCAGATAATAATAATAATAATAATAATAATAATAATAATAATAATAATAATAATAATAATAATAATAATAATAATGAAGAAGAAGAAGAAGAAGAAGAAGAAGAAGAAGAAGAAGAAGAAGAAGAAGAAGAAGAAGAAGAAGAAGAAGAAGAAATGAACCACGCATACAAAACGAGGTTTCCTCTCTTAAAAATCCAACATATGAAAACATACGTTCGCAGATTTAACACGTTTTTGTTGTTATATTAACATCGCAATGAATCATTAACTTTCTTCCATGTCGTGAACAGATATGGAATATCATTAACTCGAAACATGTCTGCTTCTGCCAGAGATTTATCTCTTGTGGACAGAGTGGTTCATGATGATAGGTTATGTTTCCTAAAATCACAGAGCGCTCGACAGAGGGCCAGGTTGTGTTGTTGTTTCTTTCAAGAAGGAACAAGTTTTATACGTCATCTAGGTCACCAAAGGCTTAAGTGTACCCACAGGTTTGTGAACATGCAGTAACTATTTTGACCTTCCTTAAAGTAAAGTAAGAATGTAAACTTAGCATTTATTCACGTGTAAAAACTCAGGACTCTTTGCTCCGGTGTCCTGGCCCTGAAAATCATTTACCCTCGGGCTACGCTCCGGACGTCTCAGGAGCCAACTTTAGCAGGTAGTAAAGTTGGCGACGACGAACAGTCTATTGTGCCAGTGAAAGACAGAAATAGTGACTCTTCCGTTTTCTGTGACTCCATAATGAATACGCCGAGGTTGAAAAAAATACCAGCGGTATTAGAAACTTTGTGGGTGTTATTTATGAAGATGATATTCTCTTAATTTTTAATGATACTTTACGAATAGAAGATGATGAAATTAAAGGCATTAAAGAAGTAGGGAAAACCAGGCTAATTGTTAAATGAAGCTCGAGAGAGAACTATGAAGACATTTGTGAAGAGTTCAGTGGCAGAGAAATCAGTGTAAGAGACGTCCTAAAAAATCCGAGTTGAAGATTTGTCTACTTACAGGTCGTACGTCACAGTGGGAAATGTGTCTTTTGAAATGACTAACGTCATGTTAAATGACATTCTTTCCTGATATGGCACACTGAGTTCTGTGAATAAGAACACTCGAAGTCAGGGAAGATACAAAGGCATTGATAATGGTGTCGGAACAGTTTCATTGGATATTAATCGACAGATTCTTTCTTTCTTATATGTTGAATGTGAAAGACTTATGTTTACATGTACTATAAAGGACAGACGAAAAACAGCAAACCATTTTGCTAATGAATGTGAAGTTGGAGTTCGCAAAGACTTTATATCATTAGTGAAGTAGATTTCCCTCATTCATCTGGCCACCAACAAAATAAAGGAAACGGAATGCCAGGAAGCCGCCAGGACCCGGTGAACGTTCGAACTTGTGAAGGTATGCCCCAAAACACTTCTCCAATTGATCGTCTTGTCGATGTCGGAAACGACCCAGTATCCAACGAGCAACCAACCGTGCAAGCGGAATCTGAAACGCTGATGGAGACTTGCCATTTGATTGATCTGCATGACGACACGGATACTACTCCAAATATATATAAATATAAAGAAAACAATTTGTTCATATAAATGCGGCATTAGGACATAACAGTGGGACAGACGTATTGAATACGAGAACAACGGACCACTGAGACTGATGCAGTGGTTCTTGTTGCAACCGACAGAACAATATCCGGAGAGACGTTTATTTGTTCACCGGACAGCAATCCTGTTGAAGCTTTACCTAGTGATAACGATATGAGATCTTGTGACGTCATGGAAGAATCGAGGCATTTCGAAGATGACACTGACGAAGACAGAAGTAACGCCGAGACAGCATATCCCATGAGTCAAGATTTATTTGGTTCAATCATCCCCTCCAGAGGTCAAGACGACATACAAAATCCAACAGGTGATTTATTGTTGCCTTCCTTTAATAGTTCCAATTATTTCAAAGGTGCCAAAGACACGATGACAGAACGAGAAAGTTGTTGCTCCGTAGAAAAAGAAATACTAGCAGGTCAAAAATGTAATAATGATAATGGAACCACGGTGACCGATGAGTAGGACTGTAATTTAAGCATTGTAGAAAAAAACAGGTAAACAAAAGCGAAAGCAATGTAAAAATGCAACAAAAAACTATAACAGAAAATCTCATAATAACTAACATTCATTAGGATATCCACCCTAAATATCAACGTATTATGTTAGACTGAAACAAGATATGACATTCATTTAACACCTTCAACAATATAGACATTCTTTTAGTCCAAGAACACAGTGTAAAGTATATAAAAGATTTATAGTGTCTGTCAGACATGTATAAGATCATTTTCAATCCAGCCATTTGTCTTGAGGGTGGAACCTGTATTCTCATCAAGAAGGCTAATTCTGTAATAAAGCATATTGAAAGAAGTGGAGATTCTGGAATATGTTCTGTGCGTGGTGAGGTGAAGGTAGTAAAATTCCCATTGTTAACATTTATACTCCTTCAGGAAGAGCAGTTTGACAAGGAAGTGCCCTACTGCTGCTGTATGATATTAGCCATACAAATATGGGAGGTGGTTGGAACTGTGTTTTGAGTCCTAGAAACATCTCTATTAATGATGAATCAGACGTGTCAAAACCACTTCTCAGATTAATTAGGAACCTTAGATTTAATGATGTATGGTTTTTGCATAACAGGGAACCCCAGCATACTTACGTACGCACAAACTATGGTTCGCGCATTGATAGATTGTACTGTCAGACGCTCAAAGACAATGTAATTTCAAGCGAAATGCTACCTGTGTCATGTTCTGATCTTTTGCTGTCATTTGCAAAGTCAAGATTAATCCAAACATTAGTACTGGGAATTTATTTTGAAAGCTTAATACTAGTTTACTAGAAGTCGAAGAAATTAAAGAGAAGTTCAGGAGTTTTTGGACCTTGTTGAAACACGTAAAAGAAATTTCTATCATATCAGAAATTGGTGGAATCATTTGGTGAAACCAGAAATAAAATCAATTCTTTGTCAGAGAAGGTAAAAGGATTAGCAGGCAGAAGTATGGAGTCATCAATTATTTCGAAGCAAAACTAAGGAAACAATACATGAAACTTCCTGTGTCAGGAAATGCAGATTATGCAGACATTAGTATTCTCAAAGACAGAATAAACAGTTTAAAATCTCAGATATTAGAAGGGGTTAAAATACGATCGAGAATTCAAGACAGGACTGAAGGGGAAAAAGCCTCCTCTTACCTTCTTGGGCAGCAAAGAATGGTAGAAAGTTAATGGCAGAAAGGTCATGACAGAAAATAATGCAGAATCTTGATGAAGGTACTGTTCTTACAAATAGCCACGCCATGGAACATTATGTGTTTAGGTATTACAAAAAACTTTACCGGAAAAACATTTGTGATGTACCTAGGCAAAACTTTTCTATGCAGTTCGTATTAAAAAAATTACTGATTCTGATAATGATATATCCCATTAGAATGTATCTTTCAGAGAGATACGTGATATTAATGGTTCCATTGCTAACAATAAATGTCCTGGTATAGACGAGATCCCAATAGAATTTTATAAGATATTTTGGGAAGATATTAAGAATGTACTAAACTTGTTGTTTGAAAACATTATGGAAATGAAAACTCTCTCCAAGAGTCAGGGTACTGCATTGGTCACTCTCATATCGAAAGGTACTGACGAGAGGGCTTTGGCTGATTGGAGACCAATCTCATTGTTGTGCTGTGACTATAAGATACTGGCTAAGATAATTGCAAAAAGAATGCAAACAGTTATCCTCAGCTTCATCAGTCCTGAACAATTTTGCGTGCCTGAAGATCCATCAATGCGTGTAACACTTTAATTAGAGATATTGTGTATTATTGTTTCAACCTTGATTGGTTGAAGGCATTTGACCTTGTTGATATTAATTTTATACTTCAGATTCTTGAAAGACTACTTTTTTTGTGATGAGCTGGTTTCCTGCCTTAAGATATTATGCAAGAATATTGGAAGTTGTTGCATTGTTAATGGTAACATTGGTAAATATTTTAGTGTAAGTAGGGGAGTCCGACAAGGCTTCCCACTTTCTAAGCTTATTGATGCTGTTTCCCAGGAAGCTCTGTTCCTTGCTATAAAAAGAAATAGTTGTACTGAACACTTGCCCTTACCAAATGATAACAACCTTAAAGATCTTGGGTTTGCCGATGATTTCCAAATATTTTCGTTTCCAGTGATAAGGGAATTTTGGATATAAGCACGTTAGTGTCCAAATTAGAAGCAGCCACAGGTTTTATTCTAAATAAAGCTAAGACGAAAATATTTGGATTAGGCCCACGGAGTGATAGGTCTGTTTGGCCTTGACCACGGCTTCAAGGATATACAGGTTCCTTTACAACTCTGGAAATTTTATTTTCTGGTAATTATGAAATAGCTTCGTGGACTAATATATTACGTAAAATTAAGAATACTTTGGTAAGCTTTCACAACAGAAGACTTACATTACATCAAAAAGCTGTTATTGTCAATACACTGATTTTTTCGAAGACATGGTATATTTCCCACATTTACCCTTTGCCTATTAAATATGTAAAACTAATAAGTAAAATTTTCTTTTTACATTTCGGGAAAAAAAATGTAAATTTATCAAAGGAGACACTTTAACAAAGTCAAAGACTGAAGGAGGGATAGGGATGGTAAGTCTTTTATGGAAGACACAAAGTACTCTAGCTGCTTCTTTCTTAAAGTTACGCTGTGATGAGGAATACAGTTTTATGTAAATTATTATAACAAATCACATATGAAAGGCTTCTTTACTGAAAATTTAAGACAAAGAGACAATTCATGTATAATGGCACCCACGTATTCTGAGGTCTTAGTAACAGTTAGAAAATGTACAGCACTTCAGAATTTTCCTTTTATTAAATCTATATATGTGAGCATATTGCCAGAAGTACAGCCAGCTGTTGAGAGTAAACATCCCCTTTATAATTGGTCCTTGATTTGGGAAAACATCTTTATGAAATTTATTTCTGCTGCGGATAGGGAAATAATATATAAATATATTCACGAGATCTTAACCAATAAAGAAAGATTAAGAGAAATGAAAATAAATCAAGACTCTCATTGCCTGTTTTGTGATGCTGAGGAATCAAATATCCATGTGGTATATTTCTGCAAGAAAATTACAAACATAATAATCTGGTTGAGGGGAATTCTGAAGCATTTTTGCAATTTTCTGAAGTGTAATTTCATTAGAATTACGTATTTTGATTTCCCAGAGGCATCGAAGAGACATATGAACACAGCAACTTTAATCTTGTCAAGTTATATCGTAAATATATAGCTAATCAAAGACAAGAATGTGCATGAATGTTTGATTACAAATAAAATACAATCTTTCATTATGCGTAGCCAAAGAGATATCAAAACACTTTTAAAAGATAAATTGGTTAAGCATTTCACAAAGAATTTTTGTAAGATTGAAAGCAGTGTATTCTAGATGTAAATGTATGTAGTTCGAAATTTGTTGTAATCTTTTGCAAATAATTTATTTAATAAAAACTTAAAGAGAAAAAAATATTGGCAGTTATGACTTGGACCATCGACGGATGGTCTCTTGTTTGTCACTTTTTCATAAGTTGTATTTCAACAGAGATCTTCCACATTCACAATTGACCCCTGATTCCCTTTACCTTCCGAGAGCAACCAGATTCGCTGAACAGCAGCACCAATATGCGGTAAATGTGCCCCAATGTCGAACTTCTCAGTTCCGGATGTCCTTTATTCCTCACACTGTTGGACCGTTGGACTATGGAACAGCCTCCCAGAAGATGTCGTGCAATTGGAACTTCAGAAGTTCAAGCAAAGATGCAAGGCATTACTGCCCTAATACTGTTTTCCTTGCATTTTAATATATTTCTATATATTTGTTAATTTATCATTTTTTTTTTTTTAATAAGTTCGACCTCTTCTTTATACCTCTTACTTCTTCCTAATGAACACCGTATTCTTTGGAAGCTTGGATTTCAAGTCAATGTTCCCTGTAGGATTATTCCATATGAATAGGTTTCATTTTAATAATAATAATAATAATAATAATAAATAATAATAATAATAATAATAATAATAATAATAATAATGAATTAATGACAGTAAGAAATATGACAGTAGAGACACCTCCAGAGGTCTAAAGAGAGAGAGAGAGAGAGAGAGAGAGAGAGAGAGAGAGAGAGAGAGAGAGAGAGAGAGAGAGAGAGTTGTGGTAAGAGAAGGAGTGGGCGTGTTGGAATTCAGGTTTTAAGAAAGCAAGGTGATGAAAGCAAAGACTTGAAACATAAAAAAAAAAAAAATTGGCTCTAAGTCTTGATGAGGAAAAGAGAGAAACCGAGTCTCAACGGAGACTGTGAAACAAAGAAAAGATGCGAAATGTTACGTCTTCCTTCAAAGCGAAAAGCCGGGATAAGAGAACAGTTTTAATTATAAAATAAAACAACCACTTTCTAGAAAAAAAAAATGGTTCATCTTAGAAAGTGAAAATAAACTGCCTTCAAAATATAAGGTAGAAAATGGAAAGATAAGAAACCAATAAATTCCATGGAAGAGCATCTCTTTTTCTGTTACCCCTTCTCTGCCTCCGAGGGACACAAGCCATCAAAAAGCTGCGGAAATCCCGAGTTGGGCCTCTTGCGAGATGGACCGAATTTTCCGTTTGGAAAGACGGCGTCTCGAGAAGAATGGCGCGCGAAATTCTCTCCGTTTTGTTGCATACGTTTAGAGGAGCTGAATTTTTACGATGCTAAGGAACCAGGCGGCAGCCAGGAATCCTTTTCTTGCACTCACACACACGCACAAACACTCACACAACACGCACAGTCGCGCTTCCAGGGGCAGACACTCTTGATTGAAAGCAGGAAGATCGAGGGAAGCGTCAAGGGCAAGGTCCATGATCACAAGAAATATTATTGCCTTGGGTGCAATCTTACCGAAGACGCAAAAGATGAAAAACACCAGTTTTGAAGGAAATACTCCAAACAGGAGCAAAGCAGGACAACGCATCCAATTTGTCAATGGAGGTAAGAGGTTCCATTACATTACCTTAAAACATAATGAAATATTTATGATGAAGAAGATGAAAGCAAATGTGTCTTGAGGCATTATATTTGACCTAGCCAACGCGATACATGAGACTGTGAGCAACATAAAGCATAAACATATATTTCCACTCATGCATACATATTTACATGCATACACATTTCTCTCTCTCTCTCTCTCTCTCTCTCTCTCTCTCTCTCTCTCTCTCTCTCTCTCTCTCTATATATATATATATATATATATATATATATATATATATATATATATATATATATATATATATATATATATATATATATATATATATATATATATGTGTGTGTGTGTGTGTGTGGGTGTGCGTTATAAAAATTCATGTCAAGATTAATTCGGAGAATTCATGTACCACAGGTTGCAATGTCAACCTCATTTCTTGTTTCATAGTATTATAGCTAGATGTTGGGCTTATCAAAACTAACCTCGGAATTTTGCTGTCATATTTGGCATGATTCATTTTAATCCTTCTCTCGGTAGGATTGAATCAAAAGCAAATCGTTTGTTTAATAAATTTACTTATTAGCAGATGCAAAGTCTCTTCTCCACAAAAAGAGCATTTTGACTCTACTATAGACAGATTCTAGGAATTGACGCATTTGTTTCTTCCTGTTGGTCTGCCCTGGCAACACCCGCAAACCTCTTCATTCTGTAATCACCCCGTGGCTTTATCTCTCTTACTGCAAAGGTCCAGGAATTTCTTCCAACTTCTGTTTTCCAAAACTCTTACAATGGTCCATCATTTAACAGGTGATTTCATAGTTTTCTTGTCTTTTTCTTATTGCCTTTCAGAATCTTTATATATAAAAATGGTATGTATGTATATATGTATATATGCCAGAATAATATATATATACACTAGAAATTTCATATACTTATATATATATATACTTGCTATCTAGAAAAGAATACTGTTATAAAATGGCACCAAATGGGGAGGGGGTGTGTGTATGGGGTGACATGTAAAAATAACTCTGAAAATCTCTGATGTTAGCAATCTTAATCCAAAGTTTTTGGTCGCTGAGATGAATAGTACTATCCCAATGCCTTTAAGTTCAAGTCAATGGCACCAACAGGGAATGTGAGGAGGGGTGGGAAGGGTGACATGTAAAAAATAGCTGAAAGCAACATATATTAGTGTCTAATCCATAGTTTTTGAGGTCGGTGAGATGAGTAGTGACACTCCTGATCCCCTTTTAGTACAAGTTCAGCCCCAGTAGGAAGGGGGTGACATGCAAAAATAACAGAAAACGACAGATATTAGTATCTAATCCATAGTTTTAGAGATCGCTGAGATAAATAGTGACACTCCTGATGTACTTTAAGTCTAAGTTCAGCCCTGATAGGAAATGGGGGGGTGAGAAGGGGTGGGAAGGGGATCACATGTAAAGATAACCGAAAATGATAGACAATATCTAATCGATAGTTTTCAAGGTCGCTAATATGAATAGTGACATTCCAATGCCCTTTAAGTCCAAGTTCAGCCCCAATAGGAAGGAAGGGTGGGAAGGGGATGACATGTAAAATAACCAGATATTAGTATCTGATCCAGTTTTTGAGGTCGCTAAGATGAATTGTAACACTCTGAATGCCCTTTAATTCCAAGTTTAGCCCAATAGGAGAAGGAGGTGGGAAGAGGATGACATGCTTAAATAATCGAAAAATGACAGATATTAGTACCTGAGCCATAGTTTTTGAGGTCACTGAGATGAATAGTGACACTCCTGATGCCCTTTCAGTTCAAATTTAGCTCTGATTGGAAGAGGGGGGTGAGAAGGAGTGGGAAGGTGGTGACATGTAAAAATAACCTAAAAAGACAGACAGTAGTGTCTAATCCACATTTTTTGAGGTTTATGATATGAAAAGTGACACTCCCAATGTCCTTCAAGTCCAAATTCAGCCCCGATAGGAAGGGCAGAGTTGAGAAA